>NC_044308.2:17245076-17515376 GCF_007474595.2 Lynx canadensis | reverse complement strand
CTTGTAAGAATTGGTTTTAAGGACTTTATCCCACAAATGTATTCACACAGATTGTCTGTAGAGGTAATTTCAGAATCTGAGTAAGAGAGTTTGGGGGTCTTCTTCCCACAAAGCAGAGGAATCCCATCTCAAACTCCCATCGGCACCTTTCCACACGGAGTCACGAGCCCTCTGACCCACTCTGGACCTCTCCAGCTATGAGAGGCCTGCTTTTCCCACCAGAAGTGCTATCCTCCTGTGAGGAGAGAATAATTTACTGTTGTTTCCACAGGATCCCCTGTGTTGACTGTCTTCTGGGTCTCTACCCTTTAATCCAGGCTTTGCCTTTCTCTGTAGCCCACGAAGGTCCTATCTCCAGACCTTGTCACCAAAGCTGCCTGATGGCTGGTTTTTGACTAGATTAGGCCAGTGGAGGCATAGCAGGAGGATTTAGGGCAGTTGAATATTTCTTTCTTTACTTCTTTTTAAAAGCCTAGTTAATTGAGGTATATTAACAAACATATAATACAATTTACCTGTTTTAAGTATACAGTTGAATGAGATTTGAAAACTAAACAATTAGTTAACTAACACCAAAATCAAGATATATTTATCTCCGGAAATTCCTTGTCTTCATTTGCAGCTGAGAGCCACCCCCCTCCTCAACCTGCTCCCCACCAAGTCTCTGGCAACCACCGGTCATTTTGTTTCTCTGTGGGTTTTTGATTCATTTTCCCCTGGGCTCTGACAGTCTTCCAAAAGAAGCTTTGCTACCATTTCATCTTCACTGATTAATGCCTCCAAGGCAAAGCTAGACCCACCTCTGTAGATTCTTTTGTCTTATATTTCTGGATCAATCCTGGATTCCCTTACCAACTGGCTGCCAGCTAGGTTTGGCTGATGGGAGGATAGAGCTCCCCTTCTTGTATGGCTCCGGTAACACTTCAACACTCTGCGGGTAGCACCAACTCCGCCTCAGCTTTCACTTCCTGCTTGCAAGGAGCCTCAAAATCAGCCAGAGGGAGAGCTCAGGGCCTTCCCGGGTCTTTCCTGAGCATGTTCACATCCCTATGCATGCATGCGGCCATACAGACTTCCAGGAATTTGTTAGTGCTTTTTTAAATAAAGCCCCCACAGAAACCTTATTCCCTCGATTCCCTTTTCACTTTGTGGTTAGTCTATCATTGGCCCCATTACTGCCTCAGGCAGCTGTGACGGTTAAGCAGTTGCCTGTAATTGGTTTGACAGCTTTTGATACAACACTCTCAGAGAAGAGGCTTTTTGCACTGGTGGGCTCTGAGATCAAATAAAGATAGCCTGGCAAGTGGGGTCTATCAGTGAACCACCAAGTAGGACAGTGACAATGCTCTGGCATTGGACCTTTGAAGAAGCTCCTTGTACCCCTTTCCAGTTGCTGCTAGAATGCTGGTTTTACCTATGATTGCAGATTCTTGATTTCAAGGTTATAAATTACAAGATAGGGTTATGATGGGTATTATATTGCAAAGGTCTATGTTCTTACTGAGCATCAGTGCTTTTCTAAGTAAATAATCATCAGGTGTAAGCCTTTGTTAATTTCCAGAGTTCTGAAAATTTTGATTGTGACCATTTTTGCCAGTCACCTTTTTGCTTTTGTGGAAAGGTTGGGTATTTGTACCCCACTCCATCTACTTGTCTGACTAGAGCTTCTATTGGGCAGCTCCTCTGTTGGCTTTGGTTCTCAGCAGCCTCTAGATCCCCTAGTCCTTCAGGCCGAAGGATAAGATGGCAAAGCTTCCTACTGTTCTAAGTTTCCAGGTGCTTTATCATCCTTCTGGGTGCTCTGAACCCTGCTTCAGCTCCTGCAAATAGGCCTTCTCCATTCACTTCTCTCCAAAATCCCAGCTAATGTGTGTGTTCTAGCCAGTTCCCCAACCGATTTAGTAAGTGTTACAAGGAGGGGTGTAAGGAAATAGTCCATCCAGGTGGAATTCTGGAATTGAGTTGGTAAGTGCATGTAGGGCGTTCTTGCTAGGGAAAAATGGGGTACTGCTAAAGTGCAGTATGGTTTGACATCATGAGTACTCAAAGTATCACTTAAACAGACTGCCAAGGGAGGGTAAGGCACTGGGAAGTCAATGGCTGAGGCCCTTGATTGCTACGGCATCACAGTGAATTCAGAGATTGTGGAGCAAGATGGCTTCTTCCGACTGCTAAAGAGATTATCACTCACAGGCCCTCATCTCCATTCCTACCCCCAATTAAGCTTCGTGCCTTGAAGTCTCCACTCACGGCATAGGGGGAGAATCTACATTTCTGCAGTGGTCCTAAAGGAGTTCTTATTCCATGAAACTATAGGAGGGGCACGTCTGAAGCATGAATGTACAGGTTGCAAGTCACATGCCAGGTACAAGTACATTTATGTGGAGTCTCTTAAGGTAAGGTACTGGCTGGGAAGGGGTAGGACCCTGACACTTGAAATGGAAACCTCTGTAGAGACACAAAGCTAAGAACCTTGAACCTCTGATATCCCTAAACATTTCTTCACATCAGAAACAGCCTTTTTTACCTTCTAAGACAATGAGCATTTCCTTCCATAAAAAATATGGCACTGACTTCATCTGGGGTAGTTACCTAAAAAGGAAGTCCCTATTCTCTTCAGGACCCACTACCATCAATGGCCACTGTCTTTAGGGCCATAAGGGGTGTCAAATCCCAGCACGATCCGGAAAATTAATTGCAAGGCCTGCTACTGGGAAAGAGAACGTACATGAAGAAGTTGCAGGATCTTGCCAAAGTTTATGAGCAGGAACCTGGACAGCAAGCATGTAAATGGATTCTAAGTAAATCAGCCAGCAGGACTAAATCTAAGGTTGGATCAGGCCAATGAGGGTGTTCACATATGCCTCAGGATTTAACGTGTTAGCCTGAGCCCCTGTCATGGGTGACAAAAGTTCTGAGTCACTACTTGATTTCAGCTCAGGTCATGGTGTCGCGGTTCATGGGTTCCAGCCCTGCATTGGCTCCACACTGACAGGGTGGAGCCTGCTTCTGATTCTCTCTCTCATCTCTCTCTGCCCCCCCCAACTCATGCTCGCACTCTCTCTCAAAATAAATAAACCTTAAAAAAAAAAAAAAAGTTCTGAGTCAGTAATGCCTATAGTCAAGGAGACAGGGTGGAAACCCACTGCACAGTCTGGAGGGAAGAGATCGTAGGTTTAGAGAAACTGGAACTCTAAAGTGGATCCCATGTGGTGCCCCTTGCTCAGCCACCTCCTGAAAACCTGTGGGAGTGCCAGAAGGCATTCCTTTCACCAAGACATTACAGTTTGTATTGATGAGGGGAATACAAACTGGAAGTAGCAAGCACACGTGATACTTAATATGACACATGTACTAGAGGTGAGACAGAAATCCTCCAGGGGGTCAGGTGTCTACTGCATTGGTAAAGTTTCAGAAGACTTACATCTGGAACTACACTATGAAGTAATAGATACTCCCTGTGGGTCCCTTTGGATTTTAGTGACAAAATATATTTGGTTGGAGACTTTTGGTTCTGCCAAGATAGAACAGTCCAGTCCTTCTGGATCCATCCTCTTACAATTAAAGCACAACAAACTGTCCATAACACAACAAACAAGCATAGGAAGACTCTAAAAGATAGACTGAAGGTAGACAGTCTATGGACCTTGGGACTTGAGGGGCAACATGGCAGCAGTGGGTTTCCTAGGTTTTCTTACTGCTTCCCATATAGCTAGATAGGATGCTCGTAGAAACCCAGAACCACCAACAGGCATAGGTTTAAAAAAAAAAAAATGCCAAGAAAAGCTTGTTCCCCCTAGCCAAAGGACTGGGGCAGAGAAATCTACAGAGGAAGAAAGTAAGTGGTTGCTTCACGCTGGGTATGGGGGAGTACAGAGGTGACAGCCGAAAGGTACAAGGTTTCTTGTAGGATAAGAAAAATGTTCTAAAACTGACTGTGGTGCTAGCTGCACATATCCATGAATATAGTAAAATCCACACTGAATTGTACACTTTAAACAGGCGAATTGTATGATATGTGAATCATCTCATTAGTCTTAAAATAACAGCACTGAAAGGAGAAATAGACAAATCCACAATTAGAGGGGATACTTCACCATCTTGCTTTCAGCAAATGACAGAGCTACTAGGCAGACAATCAGCAAAAGTACAGAAAAACCAAACAACTCAACTGACCAAAGAATCTAATTGAGGTATATAGAACATTCCACCCAAAAACAGAATACTCTCCCCTTCCACCACCAAATGTCCATGGATAGACAGTATCCTTAACTATAAAACACACCTCAACAAATTTGAAAATAACTGTAATGTACAGAGGACACATGTAGTTTCATCTCTGGTAAGTAGCCTAGAAGTCGTCACTCCTAGGCATACAAGAACAAGCTGAATAAACTGAAAACCAACAACTTTTCTTCTGGCCACCAGGGGACTGAGGGTGTAGGGTAAAGAGCAACCTCAGAGTCTGGAGAGATGGATGAATCTGGAGAGTCACACCTGGATTTGCTCGCCTGGACAGAAGACATTAGAACTTCTGGAGGCTGAGCGCAGGCTAGCCTGAGAATCATATAATGCTGGGGCTGCAATCTTAGGATTGTCACACATATTCTTGGGTTTTACCTACAGAAATTCTACAGGCTGTCATAGTAAAAATTAAAAAAAAAATCCCCTTGTAACTCAGTCAAGAGCAGGAAAGAAGTAGTTTTCATGTGTCACACCCAGAACATCGTCGAGAACAAAGGACTGCTTTCCAGAGGAAAAGAGTTTACCAGAACCTTATCCTAGCTTGGGAAGGGCACTGTTGCCATTCCAGCCCCCTCTAGCCTGCCCATACCACCTCAGTGGAAAAAACAAGCTATGAGACATAAGAAAAACTTGTTAAAGTCATAGCCTAGAAATACAGGCCCACTTTAATACTTAGATATAATCATAAAACTTCAGAACACTTTCCTTTCTCACACCATACCACCAGAGTAACTGGTTTCCAGCATAAGAATAGGGGCCCTGGGTGGCTTAGTTGGTTGAGCATCTGACTCTTGACTTCAGCTCAGGTCATGATCCCAGGGTCGTGGGATTGAGCCCTGTGTCAGAGCTGAGCTCCACGCTCAGTGTGGAGCCTGCTTGAGATTCTTGCTCTCTCCCTCTGCCCCTCTCCCTGAATCGTACTCGCTCTCTCAAATAAATTTAAAAAAAAATTAAAAAGAACAGTGGATTACAGATAAAACAGCTGCAAGATGCTGACTCTCTTAAGAGTACACAGGGAAGTCCAATGTCAAGTTAGGAGACTAAAACAAGCAAACTAGGAATTTGAATTTGAAGCCTCTGATGCCTACAACCATAGCAAATATTAGACACAGCCCAACTCCCAGCCAGATTAACATAAAATCTCAAGCTAAATGCCTACTTACCTCAGTTCTTTTTTACCTAATACAATATGTCTGACAAAAAATTAGAAGACATAAGGCAAGAAAAAGCACATGTTGAAGAGACAAACAGAACATCAGAACCAGAGCCAGATATGACAAAGATGTTGGAATTTCAGAGAATTTTAAAAAATAGAAAAGAAATCTAAATCTGTGGGACAATTTCTAAAGGTGCAACATATGCATAATTAGAATACCACAAGGAGAAGGAGAGAAAGGTAAAGAAATATTTGAAGTGATAATGGTTAAGAAATTTACAAAATTAGTAAAGATCCAGTAGTGTAAGAGCACCAAGCAGGATAAATATCAAAAACAGAACAAAACAACCCCCAAAAGACACACAGGCATATCATACTCAAACTAGAAAAAAAGAAAAAGAAATTTTCAAAAGAGCCAGAGTGGGAAAAAACTCTTATCTATAGAAGAACAAGCATATGAACTACAGTGGACATATTAGAAAGCATGCAAGCAAGAAAAGAGCGGAGGAAAATATTTAGTGTGCTCAAAGAAAAAAAAAATCACTGACTTAGAATTCTATACCCAGTAAAATTATCCTTCAAAAGTAAAGGAGAATAAAGATTTTTTCAGACAAACTGATAACTGAGGAAAATTCATTGCCAGGAGGAAAACAACAGAACTCAGATCTAAATAAAAACAGGAAGGCTGCTGGAGAAGGCATGAATAAAGGTAAAGTAAAATAGTTTTCTAATTTTCAATTGAACTAAAGTATAACTTGCTTAAAGTAATGAGGGTAGCAATGTAGTGTGTGACTACAACAGATGGATGTTGACCCGAAGGGCAGCAATTCTGTAAGGAATGACAGGAGGAATGTGGATATTCTGTCACAAGACACCTTTATTACACATTGAGTAATATAGAGTCATTTGAAGATGGACTTAAATTAGTGAAAAAAATACATATTGTAAACTCTAAGGAAACCATTACACATTTTGAAAAAGGACTATAATGGGTATGCTAATAGAGGAGATAAAATAGAATCATGTAAAATGCTCAATTAAAACCAGAGCAGGCAGAAAAAGAGGGAGGAAAAGAAATAAGAATGTAAAAAATAGAAAATAATTATAAACACAGTAGATATTAATCTAACTAAATCAATAATCACTTTAAATTTAAATCACCTAAATATACCAATTAAAAGAGACTCTATAAGCAGATGAACAAACTAGGCCCAAATATATAATGTGTACAAAAAACCCACTTTAAACATACAGAGGCAGACAGGTTAAGGGTAAAGAGATGGGAAAAGATAAAGCATGTTAATACCTATATCAATTTCAGATGACGTGGACTTCAATTCAGGACAAAGAAAAGTGTCAGACATAAGGAGGGGCATGACATCATGATACAGGTGTTAATTCTCCAAAAAGACATAACAATGTAAAATGTGTATGAACCTAATAACAGAGCATCAAAACATGTAAGGCACAAAATGATAGCAGTGTAAGAAACAGACAAATCCACTATTAGAGCTCTTTAAGTAGTTGATAGATCCAGAAAACAGAACATCAGAGAGAATACAGTTGTTAGTTATCATTAATCAACTGGACCTAATTGACACTTACAGATACTCCATCCAACAACAGAAAAATACACATTCATACACACTCATCTCAAGCTCATGTGTAATATTATTCAAGACAAACCACATTCTAGGACATAAAACTGCACCATAAAAAATTTAAAGGAAGATAAATCAAACAAACTTTGGTCTCAGACCACAACTGGAAATTAAACTAGAAATCAGTAACAGAAAGACATATGGAAAATCCCCAAATATTTGAAATTTTAAAAATTAAATTCTAAATAATACATGGGTGGAAGAACAGGTCTCTAAAGAAATTAAAATATTTTGTAGTGGGGGAGCATGGGTGGCTCAGTAGGTTAAACGTGTGACTCTTGATTTTGGCTCAGGTTATGCCTTGTGGGTTTCAGACCCATGTCAGAATTCTCTCTCCCTCTCTCTGCCCCTCCTCTGCTTGCTCACGTGCGCTCTCCCTCAAAATAAATAAACCTAAAAAAATATTTTGAACTGAGTGAAAATGAAATACAACTAATCAAAAAGTTGTGGGAAGCAGCAGAAGCAGTATTAAAGGGAAGCTCACAGCACACTAAACACATGTATTAGAAAAGAAGAAAGCTCTAAAATCAATAACCTGAGCTTCCATCAGGAAGTCATAGAATGAAGAACAATTTATTGAGGAAGATATAAAGAAATGGAAAAACATTCTGTGCTCATGGATTGGAAGAATAAATATTGTTAAAACGTCAATACTACCCAAAGCTATCTACGCATTCAATGCAATCCCAATCAAAATTGCATCAGCATTCTTCTTGAAGCTAGAACAAGCAATCCTAAAATTTGTATGGAACCACAAAAGACCCTGAATAGCCAAAGTAATATTGAAGAAGAAGAAGACCAAGCGGGAGGCATCACAATCCCAGACTTTAGCCTCTACTACAAAGCTGCAGTCATCAAGACAGCATGGTATTGGCACAAAAACAGGCACATAGACCAATGGAATAGAATAGAGGCTCCAGAATTGGACCCACAAAAGTATGGCCAACTAATCTTTGACAAAGCAGGAAAGAGTATCCAATGGAAAAAAGACAGTCTTTTTAACAAATGGTTCAGGGAGAACTGGACAGCAACATGCAGAAGAATGAAACTAGACCTCTTTCTTACACCATTCACAAAAATAAACTCAAAATGGAAAAAGGACCTGAATGTGAGACAGGAAACCATCAAAACCCTAGAGGAGAAAGCAGGAAAAAACCTCTCTGACCTCAGCCGCAGCAATTTCTTACTTGACACATCTCCAAAGGCAAGGGAATTAAAAGCAAAAATGAACTATTGGGACCTCATGAAGATAAAAAGCTTCTGCACTGCAAAGGAAACAATCAACAAAACTAAAAGGCAACCGACGGAATGGGAAAAGATATTTGCAAATGATATATCGGACAAAGGGCTAGTATCCAAATTCTATAAAGAAGATCTCACCAAACTCCACACCCGAAAAACAAATAATCCAGTGAAGAAATGGGCAGAAAACATGAATAGACACTTGTCTAAAGAAGACATCCAGATGGCCAACAGGCACATGAAAAGATGCTCAACATCACTCCTCATCAGGGAAATACAAATCAAAACCACATTGAGATATCACCTCACGCCAGTCAGAGTGGCTAAAATGAACAAATCAGGAGACTATAGATGCTGGTGAGGATGTGGAGAAACGGGAACCCTCTTGCACTGTTGGTGGGAATGCAAACTGGTGCAGCCGCTCTGGAAAACAGTGTAGAGGTTCCTCAAAAAATTAAAAATAGATCTACCCTATGACCCAGCAATAGCACTGCTAGGAATTTACCCAAGGGATACAGGAGTGCTGATGCGTAGGGGCACTTGTACCCCAATGTTTACAGCAGCACTTTCAACAACAGCCAAATTATGGAAAGAGCCTAAATGTCCATCAACTGATGAATGAAGAAATTGTGGTTTATGTACACAATCGAGTATTACGTGGCAATGAGAAACAATGAAATGTGGCCTTTTGTAGCAACGTGGATGGAACTGGAGAGTGTTATGCTAAGTGAAATAAGTCATACAGAGAAAGACAGATACCATATGTTTTCACTCATATGTGGATCCTGAGAAACTTAACAGAAAACCATGGGGGAGGGGAAGGGAAAAAAAAAAAAAAGGTTAGAGAGGGAGGGAGCCAAACCATAAGAGACTCTTAAAAACTGAGAATAAACTGAGGGTTGATGGGGGTGGGAGGGAGGGGAGGGTGGGTGATGGGCATTGAGGAGGGCACCTGTTGGGATGAGCACTGGGTTGTATAGAAACCAATTTGACAATAAATTTAATATTAAAAAAATAAAATAAAAATCCTAAAAAAAAAAGAACAATTTATGAAGAACAATCTAAAGTAAGTAAAAATCACAGAGCATGTTCTCTATCCAAATGGAATCAAATTAGAAATCCATAACGGAAAGACAACAGGAAGATTTCCAAATGTGGATATAAAAGAACACAGTTCTTTGACCTTCCTTGACCTATGGGTCAAATGACTACTTTCCCATGGATTAAAGAGGCAATCTCAAATAGAAACTTACATGAACTGAATGAAAATGAAAAGACAACATATCAAAAATTTTGAGGCATGGGAAAGCAGTGCTGAGAGAGAAATGTATGGTACATAATGCTTATGTTAAAAAGGAAAGTTCTCGGGGCGCCTGGGTGGCGCAGTCGGTTAAGCGTCCGACTTCAGCCAGGTCACGATCTCGCAGTCCGCGAGTTCGAGCCCCGCGTCAGGCTCTGGGCTGATGGCTCAGAGCCTGGAGCCTGTTTCCGATTCTGTGTCTCCCTCTCTCTCTGCCCCTCCCCCGTTCATGCTCTGTCTCTCTCTGTCCCAAAATAAATAAAAAAAAAAAACGTTGAAAAAAAAAATTAAAAAAAAAAAAAAAGTTCTCAAATCAATGATCTGAGCTTCTACTCCAATCCCATCCCCCAAAGGCAAAGTAAACCCAAAGCAAGCAGAATGAAGCAATAATAAATCAGTGAAATCAACAATTTCACTAGGATTAAGAAGATCAATAAAATGGATACATCTTTAGCAAGACTAACAAAGATAGACAGAAGGCTCTCTTAATATAAGAAATGAAACAGGTGTTATCAGTACAAATCCTGAAGCCATTAAAAAGATGAGAATAAGCTGAGAGTAGATGGATTCCTTGAAAACTACAAACTACCAACACTCAACCAAGATGAAATAGCCAACCTGAAAAGGACTGTAACTATTAAAAATTGACTTCGTAATTAAAAAAAGAAAAGAAATCTCCAGGTCCAGACAATTTCACTGGAGAATTCTATCAAACATTTAAAGAAGAGCTAAGAGGAATTTTTACAGTCTCTTGCAGAAAAACAGAAAAGGAAGAACACTTCCCAACTCATTTTATAAGGCCAGTAATTACTCTGACTCTAAAACCAGAGAGTTTAAAACCAGAAAACTATAGACCATCTCTCTCATGAATACAGATAGAAAAATCTTCAACAAAGTATTGAACTAATACAGAAAAGTATAAAAAGAGCTATACACCATTGTCAGGTGGGGGTTATTCTGGGTATGTAAGGTTGGTTTAATATTTGAAAATCAATTTCATCAATCATGTCAGCAGGTGAATGAAAAAAAAATTGTATGATATCAATGGACTCAGAAAAAAGCATTTGAAAAATCTCCACTAATGATAAAAAGCCTCAGCAAACAGGAATAGAGGGGATCTTTCTCAATCTGATAATTAGAATCTACAAAAAACCTACTGCTAACTTCATACTCTATAAGGGATGTGTACTTTCAACACCTTAATCAACACAGTACTTGAAGTTTTAACCACTGCAGTAAGGCAAGAAAAAGAAATAAAAGGCATAGAGAATGGAACGTGGAGATATAAAACTATTTCTACTTTCAGATGACACGATTGTCTACATAGAAAACAACAAAGCATCTACAAAATGTACTCCTAGACCTTTAAGCAAGTTCAGCAATGCTGCAGGCACATAAGACTGAAATACAAAAATGAATCACATTTCCACATACTAACAATGAACACATGGAAAGTGGAATTTAAAAGTATAATATCATTTATAGTCACATAAAGAAAGTGGGACACTTGCGTATAAATTTAACAAAACATTTAAGGACTTCTATGCTGCAAGTTATTAAATATTGATGAAAGAAATAAAAGACTACTTAAAAAAATGGAAAGACACAGGATTCACACACCGGAAGACTCAACGTCGCAAAGATGTTAATTCTCTCCAAGTTGATCTATAGATTGAATGCAATTCTTTTCAAAATCCAGCACAAGGGTTTTTTTTTTTTTTTTGAGACAAAGATAAGCTTTTTCTAAAATTTATATGGAAATGCAGAGGCCCTAGAAGAATTAACAGAATTTTGAAAAAGAATAACAAAGTAGAAGTATCACTTTATCTGATATTAAGTGCTAATATATAACTACAGAATCAACACAGTTTGGCATTGACTGAGAGACAGACACAGATCAATGGAAAAGAGAACATCGTTATGACCCTGGGGTAGGTAAAGACTTCTTAGGACATAAAAAGCACTAACTATAAAATTAAAATGGATAAATTTGACTCCATCAAAATCAAAACCTTCTGCTTTGCAAATTACACTCATATGAAAATGAATGGCAAGCATCACTTTTGAGATTTTCTTAATTCAGGAAACTATATAAATTTTAAGTCATTGGATACTTTGTATTACCTTAACTAAAAAAAAATTAAAGTTGGTTAGAACCCTACTTCAGATAATTTGCTTCACACACACCAGCATGTATACATGTATATAAATCACAATTGAAATGAAACTCAGACACAAAATGATCTTAAGTATGATAAGTGGATTTTTGAGGATCAGCTAACTAAACTTAACTCTCCTGACTTTAAAAAAAAAATAATTATGCTACATGAAAATCATTCATAGAAACAATACATTTCATGCCGCTGGATTTTTAAAAATAAAGGCTGTAAGCAAAAAAATCCAACTCCATAAAAATGTGTTTTGTTGTTGTTTTGTTGTTTTTTACTTACTGAAGCATAATGCCCACTGATCATTATTAACTCCTTATGATGCTCAAGGGTGGGGTGGGTAACCTGGAGGTGCCATA
Organism: Lynx canadensis; assembly: GCF_007474595.2. Lineage (NCBI taxonomy): Eukaryota > Metazoa > Chordata > Mammalia > Carnivora > Felidae > Lynx > Lynx canadensis. The sequence goes on along the minus strand of NC_044308.2, from coordinate 17,503,245 downwards.
GTTGTGCTACAAAAAATCCAACTGTGTGGACTTATGACTTGTGGGAGATTCTAACAACATATTGTATCTGCTTGTTGCATTAATGATCTAAGTTGTTACAAGTACACCAAATCTACTGCCTTAAGAATGGATTTGTGCTGGTTTGATCCTTTAAAATTCCTAAGCTGTGGCACCAGGGATGTGACAGTTTTAAGGGAGAAATTCTGAGCTAAGCAATAAACTCTATAGTTAGGAAAAGGAGGTTAGTACATTCTACAAAGAACATCAGACATGACATTTGTTGCTTTAGAATCTCTTATTTATAGGCAAGACAGGAGAAAGAGCATTTCAGCTTAGTTTTAAAATACAGAAATACACTATTCTTAAAAAAAAAAAAATCACAATGTGGTTGGCACATTCTGGAGCCCCCAAAAAAACATAAGAAATATGGTATCTTCTTTGCAAACGTGTCTCCTGATTAGAAACAAAAAGCAAAAAGCATATCCTTGACTCATACAGAAATTCAAGCCAGAAGAAAAACAATATTTATTAGACAGAGTTGATCAGATGACATCCCAAACTCATACACAAATTAAGGGAGAATTATCTCATAACATATTGTATCTGCTTGTTCACTTATGTTAACGGTGACGGTTTCTCATGGGAAGATCCTACGTGCAGACCTAGAGGCTTAAATATGACATATTGGTTTCTCTATTTGATCAGTCCATGCCCTAGGACGTCAGGGGTGAAATATATGTATGTGAAAAGAAGTTATCAGGTGGTGTGGTCAGGGCTGAATCCCCGGTACCTAATACAGAGTTTGGCACATCGCAGAGGTCAACGCACAATAACTGAGTGATACGAGTAGGAAAAAACAGTGAAGAACAATTTACTTAATTTGTTGAAGAGTATTTTACCTGCGCAAAGTTTCCTAAGTCACCTTAAGAGGGTGCCGGTCAATGAATAGGCTTTGGCTAAAAGAAAAAAAAAATCCTAAATACAAGTAAGCAAATAATGTCAGTATTACTGATGTTAACTGGTTTCACAGAAGAAAGTAATAGCCATAAAAAGCAAGGATAAGGTAATGAGAAACATTTCGTAAGTGAGTTAACCATATAAGAATTAGGAGAGATCATTTAGAGATAAACTACAGTGAGTGAAATTACAGTGAGTGGAGAAGAGAGTATTAAGTTGTCCTGAAAGATGAGGGAAGCCATAAGACAATGAGTTCTGCACGCCTCTCACAGGCCTCTATCCCAAGGCACATCCGTCACCAGGACATCTGGCCCTCTCACGTAATCGCTCTGGCCTAAAAGACCAAGGAGAATTCCTGAAGAAAACCAAACTCTACATCAGAGCTTGAAAGCAGCTGACTGAAGCCAGGGTGTCATTACCTCCCACAGTGCTCTGCTTGCGGGGAATGCTCACTGCATATCTGCTAACTGGACACATTAATAAATGAGTGGATGAGTTACTCTGAGCTATTTGGAACTAACTCCAATAGCATTTTTAACAAGAAGAGAAAAAAAAATTCCTAAAACTCACCTGGAGCCAACAGAAGATCCCACAGAGCCAAGCAAATCTTGAGAAAGAACAAAGCTAGAGGCATCCCATTTCCTGACTGCAAAATATTTTACAAAGCTACAGTAATCAGAACAGTATGGTATTGGCATAAAGACAGATACACAGACAAATGGAACAGAACACAGAGCCTAGAAACAGACCCACACAAAACTGTTAACTGATCTTCCACAAGGAAGCCAAGAATATACAATGGGAAAAAGAGTCTCTTCAAAAAATGGTGCTGGGAAATTGGATATCCACATGCAAAAGGAATGAAACTGAGAGTAGAAACCTTATCTTACACCATACATAAAAAGATCTACTCAAAATAGATTAAAGACTTATATGTAAGACCTGAGACTATAAAACTAGAAGAAAACATTGGGAGAAAGCTTCTTAATTAACATTGGTCTTGACAATGAATTCTTTTTTTTTTTTTTTAAAGTTCATTCATTTATTTTTGAGAGACACAGAGACAGCATGAATGGGGAAGGGGCAGAGTGGGAGGGAGAGAGAAAATCCCAAGCAGGCTCTGTGCTGTCGGCACAGAGCCCAACGGGAGGCTCAAACTCACAAAATCACGAGATCATGACCTGAGCTGAAACCAAGAGTTGGCTAAACTGACTGAGCCACCCAGGCACTCCTACAGTGAATTCTTGAACATGACACGAGTAGCACAGCAACAAAAGCAAAAACAGGTGAGCAGGACTACTTCAAACTAAAAAGCTTCCCCAAAGCAGAAGGAAACAAAAGGAAAAAGCAACTTATAAAATGGGAAAAAAATATTTGAGAATCCCACTACTTGATGATGGGTTAATATCCAAAATATATAAGGAATTCCTATAACTCAATAGCAATAAACAAATAATCTGATTTAGAAATGGGCAAAGGACTTACATAGACATCTCTCCAAAGACATACAAGTGGCCAACAGGCCCATGAAAAGGTTCTCAACATCATTCATCATCAAGGAAATACACATCAAACCACAGTGAGGCATCACCTCATACCTATTAGGATCGCTATTGTAAAAACAACAAATGAAACAACCAAACAAAAAATAATGTGTTGGCAAAGATACAGAGAAATGGGAATCCTTGTATACTTTTGGTGGGAATGTAAAATGTTGCAGCTGTTATGGAAAATAGTACAGCAGCTCCTCAAAAAAATTAAAATATAACTGTCATATGATCCAGAAATCCCACTCTGAGTATGTAACCAAAAGAAATCAGAGTCTCAAGGAAATACCTGCACTCCATGTTCATGACGGCATTATTCACAATATCCTAGATATGAAAACAACCTTAATGTCCGCTGATGGGTGAACAGATAAAGACAATCTGGTAGAAATATGGGATGAATATTTTTTTAAATAATTTATTTTTAATATTTTATTTATTTATTTTGAGAGAGAGCATTCACAAGCGGGGAAGGGCAGAGAGAGAGAGAGGGAGAGAGAGAATCACAGCAGGTTCTGCGCAGAGCCCGACGTGGGGCTCGATCCCATGAACCACGAGATCAAGAGTCGGATGCTCAACTGACTGTGCCACCCAGGCATCCCATAAGGATGGAATATCACTTAGACTAAAAAAAAGAAGGATGTCCTGGCATATGCAATGACACAAACAAACCTGGAAGACATTATGCGAAGTGAAATAAGCCAGCCGCAGGAGGACAGGATTTCACTTACACGAGGTATCTAAAAAAGTAAACTCATAGAAGCAGAGAGTAGAATGGTGGTTGCCAGAAGCTGGAGAAGGGGAGGAAGAAATGGGAGTTGTTGTCAGCTTCAGTTATGCAAACTGAACAAGTTCTAGAGAGCTGCTGCTGAATGTGGTGCCTGTGGTTAATACTATTGTACTATGCACTTGAAAATTTGTTAAGAAGGTAGATCTCATGTTTAAATGTTCTTAATACAATTTTTAAAAAAAGGATATAAAGAGCACCAATAATCTGATTCAATGGATCCTTGGTTGAGAAGTCAATTTAGAGACGGGTGCCCAGGTGACTCAGTCAGTTAAGCATCTGACACTTGATTTTGGCTCAGGTCATGATGTCACAGTTTGTGGGATCGAACCCTGCCTTGGGCTCTGTGCTGACAACGCAGAACCTTCCTGGGATTCTCTCTTTCTTCCTTTCTCTCTGTCTCTCCCCTGCTTGTGTGAACATGTTCTCTCTGTCCCTCTCTCACAAAAATAAATAAATAAACTTTAAAAAAAAGTCAATTTAGAGAGATTCTACTTTAACCTATTACCAATGGTCATTTCTGGTTGAAGTTCTTCAGTTTCCTTTTGCAGAATTGTATTTTCTTTAAAAAAAATTTTTTTAACGTTTATTTATTTTTGAAACAGAGAGAGACAGAGCATGAACGGGGGAGGGTCAGAGAGAGAGGGAGACACAGAATTCGAAACAGGCTCCAGGCTCGAGCTGTCAGCACAGAGCCCGACGCAGGGCTCAAACTCACGGACCGCGAGATCATGACCTGAGCCGAAGTCGGACGCTTAACCCACTGAGCCACCCAAGTGCCCCCAGAATTGTGTTTTCTAATTTTGCTTCTATGATCATGTATGAATTGAATAGACATACTTTGTCCCCCACCAAAATAAAAATAAATAACTGGTCTAACAATTTTTTTTAAATTTCTTTTATGTTTTTATTTTTGAGAGAGGACACACACACAGTGAAAGCGGGGAGGGGCAGTGAAAGAGGGAGACACAGAATTCAGAGAAGGCTCCAGGCTCCAGGCTCCAAGCTGTCAGCACAGAGCCTGATGCAGGGCTCAAACTCACAGACTGTAAGATCATGACCTGAGTTGAAGTCGTATGCCCAACCAACTGAGCCACCCAGGCGCCCCTGGTCTACTAATGTTTTAATAATTAAACATATTTTTATATGGTTTTTATATGGTTTATAACTGGAGAGAAGTCCTGCCCCAGGAAGAATTATACCCAAGTTTTACCCTTACCTGATTTAGATATTTAAAAGGAGATTTTGAACTCGGGCGTCTGAACAATCAAGTAAGTGTCCAACTTCGGCTCAGGTCATGATCTCACGGTTTGTGGAATCGAGCCACTGACAGCTTGGAGCCTGCTTGGAATTCTCTATCTCACTCTCTCTGCCCTTCCCCCACTTCTCTCTCTCTCTCTCTCTCTCTCTCTCAAAAATAAATAAAACATTTTATGGGGCGCCTGGGTGGCGCAGTCGGTTGAGCGTCCGACTTCAGCCAGGTCACGATCTTGCGGTCTGTGAGTTCGAGCCCCGCGTCGGGCTCTGGGCTGATGGCTCAGAGCCTGGAGCCTGTTTCCGATTCTGTGTCTCCCTCTCTCTCTGCCCCTCCCCCGTTCATGCTCTGTCTCTCTCTGTCCCAAAAATAAATAAACGTTAAAAAAAAAAAATTAAAAAAAAAAAAAAATAAATAAATAAAACATTTTAAAAAAAAGATGAGATTTTTTTAACTTACAAGTTGATGTTGGAATGGGTTAGGATTTGGGGGGTGTTGGGATAGGGTGAATTTATTTTGCATGTGAGAAGAACATGAATTTTTGGAACGGATTGTTATGGGTTGAAGTATGTCCTCCCAAATTCATGTGATGAAGCCCTGACCTCTAATGTGATGGGTATTTGCACTTAGGCCCTTCTGGAGATAGTAGGTTTAGATGAGGTCATGAGGATGGGGCACTCATAACGGGATTAGCACCCTTATAAAAAGAAGAGGCACCAGAGAGCCTGTGTGCATGTGCTCACAAGCTCTCTGCCATGTGAGGCAGCAAAAAAGTGGCCATCTGCAAACCAAGAAAAAAACTCTCCCCTACAACCTGACCATGTGCACCCTGATTTCAGATTTCCAGCCTAAGAACTGTGAGGAAATAAATTTCTGTTGTTCAAGTCAGTGAGTTATGGTATTTTGTTATGGCGGCCTGAGCAGAGTAATGCAGTGACATTATTTGGAAACAGGATCACTTCAGGTATAATTAGTTAAGGGAGGATTAAAGCCCACCAGAGTGGGCCCTAATGCAATATCACTGGGGTCCTTACAAAAAGGGGAAGTTTGTTTAGACACAGAGCAAGACAGACATAGAGAGAAGATGATGTAAAAACACAGGGAGAAGACAGGCTTCTATCTCCAAGCCAAGGAGAGATGCCTGGAACAGACCCTTCCCTCACAACCGTCACAAGGAACTACCCCGCCAACATGCCGATTTCAGACTTCCAGCCTTCAGAGCTGTGAGACAATGGATATCCTATTATTTAAGTCACCCGGTTTTGTGGCATTTTAAATGTTGTGGCATTCCTAGCAAATTAATATATAGCCCTGAAAAACCTTGGGTGACCTGATTTCCTATTGGAAAATACAGAACTTGTATAAATCACGCATGCATGGGGAAAAGCCAGACACGTTGTTATAATAATAAATAACCCTCTATGCTGATGTTCTCCATTTTAATAAGTGAACAGTAAGTTTTAGGAAAGAAAATGTGCTATAAGGATTCAAAAATCATGAATATGCTAGCCATTCTTCTGTTTTATTGATATTTGAAGGTTTGGGAATCTATTGTTTATTAAAAATACTATAATTTCTTTTTGTTTCACTCGGTATTAAATTTAGGTTGAAACTAACACTTGTATGGGACTTGGTATTTTAGAAGAATATCCAATATGTTCTTTTAAAATGATGCCAGATGTCCACAATGATTTAGGTATTGGCTGATACAATGTATTATTTACAACAAGCAAAGCCAACTGAACTGAATATATTATAAAACTTAAAAATAATATTATCAAGACCTTGTAGAGTTAGTTTATGATATTAAAAATATTGATTTTATTTTCAGCAGTAAGCTACTGAGATTCAAGTAGTTGGTTTTCAGTTACAAAAGAAAGTACTTTAAAGACTATGATAGAAACTGAAGTCAATGCTTTTAATACAATCTCCATAGCAACATGGGAAGGAGCAAAGTCTGGTGGACCGAATGAAAGCCACAAACTCTCAATTTCAACCCTAGCATTAACTTACCACAGAAAGCCATGTTTATGTCTTGGCATTTCATCTTTGCTATAAACACAGGCACTTCTGGCTTTGCTCAACAAACGGGCACTGCTTAAGTCCTATGTACTGGATATATTCATTTTGTGAAACTAATACTATTATATTTTATGTCCCGAAACAATATAAGATTATTCACACTGACATTCTAGGTTGTAGAAGAGAAATAAGTAACAGTCAATAAAACATTCAAATGCTGAATAAATTCCCCAAATCTCATATAAAGATAACACACACAAAAAATGTCTCCTTTTGAAGGATCTAATTTACTTTCACAAGTTAATTGCCATGGTAAAAAGAAAGTTTATCTTTTTGAAAAAGGTATTCAGAATTTTATCAGCTACTGACAGGGTATCCTGACCATACAGAATTGTCTTCATTTTCATATTTTCAATAAGAAAATGTCTTCTATAAAAAAAAAAAAAAACAACAAAACACTGTACTATGCATAAGGATTTTACGATAGTTTAATGAATTCGTTAAGATTGTCCTATGATGATATCTTACTAACATGAAAAGCATTTGCTAGAAACACACACATACGAGAAATTTTTAAAAGTCTCTGCGCTAAAAAAAAATAGATTAAAATAGTTACCATTTACTTAGTATTTATTACATGCCTGGGCTCTTTCCATGAATGATCTCATTTATCCTCACAATGACCTTATTAAATAGATATTAATATTATGCTCATCTTTTTTTTTTTTTTTTTTTAAATTTTTTTTTTTTTTCAACGTTTATTTTATTTTTGGGACAGAGAGAGACAGAGCATGAACGGGGGAGGGGCAGAGAGAGAGGGAGACACAGAATCAGAAACAGGCTCCAGGCTCTGAGCCATCAGCCCAGAGCCCGACGCGGGGCTCGAACCCACGGACCGCGAGATCGTGACCTGGCTGAAGTCGGACGCTTAACCGACTGCGCCACCCAGGCGCCCCTATGCTCATCTTATTAATGAAAAGTTGAAGCTTAGAGATTTTACGTCCTCTGCTCAAGGTCTCCGGGCGGAGGAGCTGGAGTCAGGGCCCGGGCACCTGCCCCTATGCAACTATGGCTCTCCTCCACTGTGGCTATTTCATTTGTTAATTTTATTCGTGTAGGAAGTAATACACGCAGACTCTGACTCAGTCCTTTTAACTCCAATCTAAACGGAATCCCACTAAATTTGGTGATGTGATCACTTCGGATTGGAAGTAGCAAATTTAGAAAGGTTTGGAGGAAGGCTTCTTGTGGGCAGGCACAACGAAGCAAAAAACGTTAAAAATACAGAAAGTGGAAACAGGAACCGGAAGTATAACAAAACAGGATTATTCGGGGTAAGAGAAAAGTGCAGTTGTGCGAGGGAGTGGGTACACCGCTGGTAAAGGTAACTACCACTTGTTGAAGAGCCTTTACCTTCATCATCTGCTCATCCTCATGACAGCCCCACCCAGCACGATGTTCTCTCTCCAGTCTGAGGCTCAGAGAGTTTCAGCACCCCGCCCAGGCTCGCTCTCTTTCTACAGAAATGCTTACAAAGTAAATGCTTCTTGGCACTCAATAGGGGGTAACAAGTTCTCTGAAAAACTTACTAACCCAAAATACCACTGGATGGATAAATGAGGCGTTCTAGTACTTTCTCTTTTTTTTTTAACTTTGAAAAACGTGAATTTAGAAAATCCTAAATTTAGAATATCTATATGCTAAGGTTGTGTTAATGGGGGATTTTTCATTTGATGTCCTAATTTTAATTGTCTGGTTTTCTTTTTTTAAACCACCAGTTTAGGGGTTTTTGCTTGGTGAACATTCTTAGCAAATTCAAGGCACTGCGCCAATAAATAGAGAGTGGCAAGAGAATGGCATTTGGAAGTGTTAGAAATTCAAAACAGAAACACATACACACACACACGCACACACACAATGTTCAGCCATGTACTTTCAGTTAGCAACGCCAATTAAATAGAAAGGCTGGGCTGGTCCCATTATATAACAAATATTTTGTTCTGACATTCCTTATTGCCTAAAGACTATTGTGAATAGCGGAATAGCAGGAAAAGGCTCCTGGCAAAGAATGAGCTACTCTAAAGAACATATGCAATAAAACTCTTCTGTACACGGCCAAAAAAGTAATAGAGGGAAGTCCAGTTTTCTTGTGATGCTGAGAATGTGCTTTTGTTTCCTTCAGCTGTATCTCAGGAAGCACTCTGGGCACCTTGAGAGCTGCTGACTTAACAATACTTCCCTGCATGGCCTCCACCCCTCTCCCAGGTGTAAGCCCTGGTGCCCACTTAGGCATGATTACCCCTGGTGCAGGCCTGCCATCGGCGTCTCTCTCAAGGGGAAGAGCTTGGGGTAGACAATTGTAAACATGGGCTCACTACACCGGTGACAGTGTCCCAGGGGGCAGTGCAGCAGCTCCAGGAGACTTCTGGGTAACGAGATCGGAGACAGAAAGTTCAAATCTGGAACACAAGAGAAAATCAGGCATGAATACAAAAAAAAAAAATCAGATTTCCTTACACGGGGCTTGAAATACGTTTCTTTGTTACTCAGTCCATTCGGTTAGTTAAAAAGTATTGCGTGTTGAAAATAACTGTTATCTGATAGGCACTGCATTATTTGGAAATGAAAGATTTTTTTAACTTTTTTTGATACTAAGAGGAAGCCTAAATTTGCTCTTTTAAGAGCAAACAAAAGCTGGCCTGAGGCAGAGGCAAGGAAAGAATAACACCAAATATTCTTTAAGAACAAAGATTAAAAAAAAAAGGCATTAATTTACCCAGAGAGGGTTTACAAAACGTTCTGTGAGAGACCAAGAAGAAAAAAGGGCTGGCACCAAAGTCTAACACTGACTTCCATTAAGTTCTTCCCAAAATCGACTGGGCATTTAGCACTACTCAAGCTAAATTGTATTTACTGAAAGGAATGAAAGCGGGAAGCAAATCAAAGAAAGAAAAATAATGAAACCAAGCTTTTCCCTGTTTCATTAATAAAGCTGTCATTAATAAAGAGGGGGCCTCCTTCTCGGCTGAGCCTGAGCGATACAAAAGCAACGTTGAAAGCAAAACATCCCAGTGGCCCAGACAATCGTGAGCACAAGTGCACACTGATTCCCACCGATGGCAAACATCCAGAAGAAAGAGAAGTGGTCACAATGAGGCAAAACCTAAAAATTACAGACTCGTCTTTAGGAAGGAAATACAAATGATCTTATCATCCTTTAGATCTATCTGGACTTACCAATAACCATTTATAAAAATGGAACTTACCCATAGGTGAATAATTATCAGTTTTCTGTCTAGTATTAAAAACCAACTCAACTTTGTATTAGACATTTCTAGAAGGCTGACTGATGTTAGATGCTTTCGTATGGATTTTTTTTTTGAAGCAAAGACAAAACATTTAGCAGTTTAAAAAACTTGAAATGTAGCTTATTTAACATGGCCTACAGCTTTTTCAAAGCGTCTCCGAGACCCACATCACAACACCTCTGAAATCTATGTACCGCCAAATCCTTTCCAAACCAAGAGTTAACATGCTGTGGTGGTAGTGCCGAAGGTTCCTGATATTTCCTCCCCTTCAGGTGTATAATTTCTCAGATGTAAGCAGACTGCATGGCAAAAACCCACTCTGCTGGAAGGTACCCAACTTTGCGTTGAGGATAAGACCTTTCATTTTTTTTTTTCCCCCACAAAAGAAAAGTGTCTCTGCCAGGCTTTTCACTTCCACCAGATACATGTTCCCAAATACCAATTTCCTTCATTTAAACCACATGGTTTCCATTAAATTTTCTTTAATCTTTATTTATTTTTGAGAGAGAGAGAGAGACAGAGTGTGAGCTGGGGAAGGGGCAGAGAGAAAGGGAGACACAGAATCTGAAGCAGGCCCCAGGCTCCGAGCTATTAGCACAGAGCCCGACACAGGGCTCGAACTCACAAACCGTGAGATCATGACCTGAGCCGAAGTCGGCCGCTTAACCAACTGAGCCACCCAGGTGCCCCTAAACCTCATAGTTTAACTTTTAACCTCTGTCCTTTATGACTGAAGACCATATTTTAGCAAATGCTCCTGTGTCAGCAGGGGGTACTGAAGGGATCACCACTGACAAAACTACAACTTTTTTTTAATTAAAAAAAAGTCCCATTGCACAACAATGTGAATGTTATTTCATGTCACTGTACTGGGCATTTAAAACTGGTTAAAACAGTAAATTTGGATCCACCCATTAAAAAAAAAAATGGACACCAAAGTACTTTGGCAGCATAAAACATAATTTCCAAGTTCACTGAGTAAGAGGCAGAAAAAGAGAAAAGCCCCGTGTACCTTTAAGGAAAGTATGGTATGTGTGATGTAGACTCCTCATGGCCAGCTCTTGCAGAGGCAGGACGCGATCATTCTCTGTCCCTATGGCCTTCACCTCAGCAGGGAGGAAGACGGTTAGTTGCCCCGATGAAAAGGAAAGCAGCTTCACCTCAGAAACTTGAATGGGAGCACCACAGCTGCAGAAAGACACATTCACAGTAGTATTAGCAAAAAAGGAAAAGAATATATATGCCAATAAAAATGTGTTAATCAAAATATACATTTAAAATCTTAAGACGCTGCTGAATTGCCAGAATTCTTTTCAAAGTGAACAGATGCTATCCTGGGTTCCTTAATAAAGCCTGGCACAGAAATGTAAACTCATCAGTTGGAACTCAGCTATAGCACTGCTGAGGGCCAGTTACTTCCAGCAAGGACAAACTTTGAAGGAACTTCCCTTCCCAAGACCGCCACAATTTTCTCTGGAAGCTCCATTTATCCTCATTTGATTACCCTTTCCAAGTGCATGTTCATTGAAATTTTCAAAATTAAAAGGAAAAAAGAGTACTCTGTTGAGTTATTGTATTTTGGTTTCACAGCATTTTTGTGTGGGAGAAGAAACCCTACAAAGCAAATTGATTTCTGATGGATCCTTCCATAAACTTGTGGGGAAAATATTCACAGCGAAGCCTTGTGAATACACAAAGTTATGCCTTATCCCCTGTAGCCACCAGAAGGCAGAGGTGGCTTTGTTCCTGTGGTTGCCAGGTTGCCAAATCTAAGGAGTCTGACCTTATCTGACCTCCAGGTTACCTAAGTCTCAAGACTTTTCATTGTCAAGACTAATGACAAACAGGTACCAACAAATCTTGGCTCTCCAGATACAACAGGAGATAGTATCTCTGTCCTCAACTAGAAACAGGCAATGGGAAGGCACAGGCATGGGCTGCAGTAGCCCGTGGCTCATATGTTTGAAGTTCTGGCACTTGCTCATTCCTCCCACCAGAAAACGTCTCCAGAGCATCGGTTCTACACCAAAGATACTCAAAACAACAAAAACCAAACCAACCAAACCAAACCAAGATGACTCCTTCCCTTGGAAAATGTAAAAAATACAGTATAATTGTTCTAATGTTTGTTCAGAGAAGACAGAATGACCACCTGTTCAGGGAATTAGGGAAGATTTTACAGAGGAGACAAAATGGAACTCAACTGATTTCACTCAACCAATTTCTCCACCCGGCTCAAGGAAAGAACCTCAGAAGGCCACTCTGGGAACCCCTGACTGGGAAAAACCCATATCCTAAATGGAACCAGTATTTCAAATTCGAACATTATTGTTTGGTTTTGCCTATTTGAACAGACACCTTCTGTGTCTGGCTCCATTTGTCAACATTCTATTTCTGGGATTCATCCGTGTTGTCGCATGAACTATAGCTTATTCATTTTCACTGCTGTATAGTAATGATAAACATTTGGACTGTTTCCAATGATGGGCTATTATGAACATTTTTGTGGATATTTGATACATATGAGTATGAAATCCAGTTAGGTACACATGTAAGATCAGAAGTGGGCCTTACTACCGTGAGCAGAGACAGACAGTGAAAAGGTAAATCTATAATAAAACAGAGCGAGAGGGGAGTGAGAGCTGTATTAATCAAAATAAGTCTTTCTGAGGAGGTGACACTTGAGCACAGACCTGACTGAAGAGAACAGTTTAATCAGGGAAGAGGAAATCAGTCACAGGATGGCAGGCACCTTAAATTGAGGACAAGGAACGAAGAGTTCAGGGAGTCCAAAGCAGCTAGAGTTTGCAGGACAGAACCTCAGAGGAGAGAGATGCACAAAGAGGGAGTTCTGGAGATCTGCAGAAGGCCCCCATAAGTATTCAGATGAGTACTGACCAGCCCAGGCATGTGAGGAAACTATCCAAGGCTGGAGAAAGAACCAGCTGAAGATATTAAAGGTAACAGTGCCCACCGCTCATACAGGGATGAAAACAGTGTTTGTTCTTATCAGACTTGAACCTCATAATTCATGATGCATTAGGTAGAGTGCATGTAAGGGTCTTATCTCAGTAGTGCAGAATAACTAACACTAGACGGAACATTATTCCATTCCCATCTAACAAATCCTAAAAGCCATATCTGAAAAGATAAAACTGTTTCCAATTAACTTAGTTGTGTCATATACCAAGAATAGTTGTATGAATACAAAAATACCCAGCACTCAATGTGGTAAAATTCACACTGTCCGGCATCCAGTAAAATATTACCAGGCTTTCCAGTAAGTGAGAAAACATGACCTATAATGAGAAAAATCATGTAAGTGAAATCAACCAAGAACTGACAGATGTTAGAACTGGCAGCAAAGGTTATTATAATAACAATTATAATTACTGCCTGGAATAACATGTTACACACAGAGCTCTCACCCAAGAAACTGGAAATAAAAGAGCAAATTAAACCTTAACAGAAAAAAGAAATAATAAAGAACATCAAGAAAATCAATGACATAGAGAATGGGATGATAATAAAGAAAAATCAATTAAAGGCTAGAACTTCGAAAAGATTAATAAAATTGAAAAATTTCTAACTAGACTAACCAGAGAGAAGACACAAATTACCAATATCAGGAATGAGAAAGGAGACATTGCCCAACTTCTACAGATAATAAAAAGGCAATAAGCAACTTTATGCTAATACAAAGTCCTTGAAGGATAAAAATTAGAAAGCTCACTCAAGAAATAGGTAAGTTGAACAGCCCTATATTTAAAGAAGTTGAATTTTAGTTAAAAGGTTGGAATACTTCTCAACTCATTCTATGAAGCCAGTATTATCCTGATACAAAAACCAGACAAACACATTTCAAGAGAAAAAAACAAAACAAAACAAAACAAAACAAAACCCAGCATCACTCTTGAACATAGTTGGAAAAAGTCTAGACAAGATTTTAGCAAAGTGAATTCAACAATGTATCAAGCTACTATGACCAAATGAGGTTTATCTTACTAATTAAGATTGCACTAATATGAGAAAATCAATGTAAATCACTATACTAAAACTTAAAAGAAAAATAACCATAAAGTCATTTCAATAGATACAGAAAAATTGTCTAACAAAATTCAACACACATTCCAGGGAGAAAAGAAAAAAAAAACCCCTCTTAGCAAATTAGGAATAGAAGGGAGTTTATTCATCTGATAAAAGCTATCTATGACAAAACAACAATTAATACTATACTTGGTGAAAGACTGTTTTCCCAGTAAGTTCAGCAAGACAAACATATTTGTTCTCTACTTCTATTTAACATTGTACAGAGCTTACAGCCAGTGTAATAAAGCAAGAAAAAGAAATAAAGGGCAACTAGATTCTTTTTAAGGAAGAAGTAAAACTGCCTTTCCTCCCCAAAGACATTACTGTGTATGTAGAAAGTCCAAAAGAACCTACACACACCAAAACAACAACAACAAAAAAAAAAAAAAAAAAAAAAAAAAAAACACCAAAAAACAAAACAACAATAACAACAAAACTACTGGAACTATGAAGTGAGCTTAGCAAGTTTGGAGGATACAAGATCAATATACAAAATTATTTGTACTCTATATGGTAGCAATAATCACTGGAAATGAAAAAGATTTAAATATCATATATGATAGAATGAAAAATATGAAATATTTAGGGATAAATTTGATGAAAGATATCCATGACCTGTACACTGAAAAGTACAAAATACTGCTGAGAAATGAAGATATTTATTGTGATCATAGTTTTAAAGGCTCAAAACTGCTAAGATATTAATTCTCCTCAAATTGATCTATAATTTAATACAATCAAAATCACAGCAGGTTTTCTTTTTAAATATATGTTGAAATTCTGTTCTAAAATTTACATAGAAATGCTGAACAATTAGAATAATCTAACAATTTGGAAGATAAATTTGGAGGACTAACACTACCTAATTTTAAGACTTACAGTAAAATTATGGTAATCAAGACAATATGGTGTTGTTGTCAAACAGACTAATTGATCAATGGAGCAAGGAGAGTTTCTAAAAATAGACCTACACATATAAGGACAACTAATTTTCAACAAAGGTACAGTGGAGAAAGGAAAGTACTTTTAACAGATGGTGTGGGAATAACTGTATATCCACATGCAAAAAAAAAAAAAAAAAAAAGGAACTTTAGCCATACTTGTACCATATACAAAAATTAATTCAAAATGAATCACAGACCAAAATGTAAACATAAACCTTAAAAATTCCAGGAGACAATCCAGGAGAAAACCGTTGTGATCTGGGTTACACCAAAAGCAAGATCCACAAAGGGACACATTGATACAATGGACTACATCAAAATAAAAAATGTCTGCTCTTTAAAAGGCCTCATTAAGACAATGAAGAGACAAGCCATGGACTGGGAGAAAATATTTGCAAAGTATACAGAAGATAAAAGATTTGTATCCAGAATCTATAAAGAACTTTCAAAACTCAATGAGAACACAAATATCCAAAAAAACAATGGGGAAAAGATATACATAGACACTATGTCAAAGCAGATATAAGGATGGCAAATAACACAAGCAAAGATGTACACTCTTACTCACTGGAAAAATGCAATTTAAAAATATAATGAAATATCACTGCAGAACAATTAGGGTGGATAAATTTAAAAGGCTGACTATTCCCAAAGTGGCAAAAATAGGGAAGAACTGAAAATCTCTTATATTGCAGGTGGGAATGTAAAATGGCGCAGTCATTTTTTGAAAGTTTGTCAGTTCCCTAAAAAATTAAGGATATATATGGTCCAGACTCTCCTCTCCTAGATATTTATCCAAGTAAATTTAAGTCTAGGACCATTAAAAGGCAGTTAACATATGTCCATAGCAGCTTTATTTGTAATAAAGTCAAACACTAGAACCAACACATATGCGCATTAACAAGTAAACAGAAACAATCTGTGGTATAGCCATAGAATGGAATTCTATATAACAATAAAAAAGAATGAACTACTGATACACACTACATCATGAATAAATCTCCAAAGCCTTATGCTGAGTGAAAGGAGCCAGACCAAAACAGAGTGTACACTATTTAACTCATTCATATAAAACTCTAGAAAATACAAATTAGTGTATAATAACAGAACACAGAACAGTGGTTGTCTGGAGACAGGATGAGGGCAGGAAGGAATGACTATCAAGGGGCATGAGAAAACTTAGGGATGGATATGTTTATGATCTTAATTGTACAGATGGTTTCAGGAGATGTGTGTGTGTGTGTGTTTGTGTGTGTGTGTGTGTGTGTGTGATATACACACTAGGAGAAGCAAAGCAAAATAAATACAAAGTATGGATAGGATATTGAAAAACATAAGAACTGAAATTGATGAAAAGGAAACAAAGCATAGAAAGTATAAATAAAAACAAAACCTGGTTCTTTCAAATAAAAAATGTACCCAGCATGTATTGATCAAAGGAAAAAGCAGAGAAATTTGCTGGAGAGTGTGGGTTTCAGCTGGATAGTGAAGGCTGCTGAGGTGTTACTGGGCATCCTTTTGCTGGTTGCTGCACAGAAAAGAGCACCCTGGACGCGGGAAGGAAACCCCTGTTCTGACCTTGCACTATCTCTCTAGGGCCCTCTATTGAGAAAGCTTCATATAAATCAACGACAAAGGAAAAAATTCTACAAGCGTCAGTCCCAAGGAAAAGGGTAGATCTGGAACTGAGAAGCAATAAACTGATAAAAGGCACACATACTTGAGTCCTCTCCACAGGGAGATAATGCAATTTGAGGCCTAGCATAATGTCACAGTTCCTTATATACTGCATCTGGCAGGCACTCAAAACTAACTAGGTACAATATAGATAAAACTGTCTAAAATAAAATCAAGAGAAACAGATTTAAAAAAAGAATTTTAAAAAAGATGTAAGGTTATGGAATTATCACATACAAACTTTACAGTAACCATTCTTAGTATGTCTAAGGAGCGCCCTAAGATTGAGAATTTCAATGGGAGCTATAACACATGTGGTGTTAGACTATGAAGAAATCTGGGGCACCTGGATGGCTACATTGGTTGAGTGTCCAACTCCTGATTTTGGCTCAGGTCATGATCTCACAGTTTGTGAGATCGAGTCCCGTGTGGAGTTCTGTGCTGACAGCATGGAGCCTACTTGGATTCTCCCTCTCTCTCTCTGCTCCTCCTCTGCTTGCATCCTTTCTCTCTCTCTCACAAAATAAATAAACATGAAAAAAAATCTCTCTCTCAAAATAAATAAATAAACATGAAAAAAAAAAAAGAAATATGAGAGAACAGTATTCCAGATAGAGGAAAAACAGGTGCAAAGAGGCAGGAGTCTGGTGTGCTCAAGAGAAAGGGAGGAGCAAAAATGGCTAAGTGGACGTTAGAAGGGAGAGAGTGATAGGAGAGGAATTCAAAGGTGTAACCTACAAGACAAGTCATGTACATGCTCACAGGTCACTTCCAAGTCTCTGGCTTTTATGCTAAGTATAAGGAATGCCAAGAGTGATGACTGAGTACAGGCAAAACGGGATCTGTGTTTTGACTTGGCTAGGATCACCAGACACTATGTAGAGAATAGACTAATGGAGGCTGAGACAGAAGTAGGAAGGCTACTGTTATAATCCAGGTGGGAGATGATGGTAATTTAGGTCAAAGTGACAGTAAAGAAGTAGTAAGAAGTGACAAGAGCCTGAATATATTTTTGAATGTACAACCAACAGGCTATGTGATGAGTTGGTTGTGGGATGTGAGAGAAAGCGAAATCAAAGACCCCAAAGCTTTTGGGCAGAGTAACTGGAGGAATGAAGTTTCTATCGACTAAGATGTAGCAGACTGTGGAAGACTGAGTTGAGAGATAAGGGAATTAGGAGTTTGATTATAGATATGTTAACATTTAATTGTACACATCTATGCGGAAATGCCAACTGGATGCGGTTGGATATGAGTCAGACCAAGTGGTCCAGGCTGAATGAAGCTTGCTTTATTTGGGAATCATGCATGAATAATATTTAAAGCATAATTGTGATGGCATGAAATAACTGGCAATGCTTCTTATTGGGAGTGCTTTTAGCAGTTAGTGGGGGCACAAGTTCTTAACTGTTTAGAACTTTTGTGTGCATTGCAAGACATTTAGCATCCTAACACATGTCAGTAGGGACCCCAGGCTTAAAGCCGACTCCCTCCCCAACTTACACACATTTCCAAACACCCTGGAGTGGAGCATTACTGTTCCTGATTGAGAATCACTGACCTAGAGAATAGGTACAGATGGAGGAGATTTTGAGTCCTGATCCCCGTATATAGTGAACAGGGGAATACATTTTAGTCTTTACTAAAAATGCACCACGGCCGCTCCTCCCTACAGGCCACACCAGGCCTGAAAATTTCCACATCCTGTCACTCCAAATACAAATCTTACTCATCATCCCAAATCCAATTCCTTTATAAACTCTTCTCTGATATCCTCTCTTGCCAATGATCTACCACAATGTTTGAAGTTTCTATTACACATTTTCTAACTGTATTATAGGTGTTCTGCTGCTGTTCATTCGTGTTCAAGGTTTCTCTTCTATCTAGCAGTTTCCATACTGATAGCTAAGCAGTTCCAAATACAGATCCGTTGTTTTGAGTCATCACACATAGATAAAGAAGTCTGAAAGAGAAAAGATAAAAAGGAAATGGGAAAAAGAACACTGAGTCATCCATATGGTGTGAGAAAAATAACTTGGGGGTGCTCACCGGGGCCCATCACAAGTCTCAGGGTCAGGAGATGTGCTAGCAACCTAATAAGCATTAGAAATATCTGTATTTGGTTACCCAGCAGGATGGCCACATTTAGGGAAATGAATATACAGGAAAATGACAGTAATCTGTCAAACAGGATTTTGGAAAAGGTCTTATTTATGGATTAAATTAAATGTATCTTGAGTCGTGTGTGTTGGGGGCGGGGGTGGGTACTATGAGGTGCTATAACATATACCAGTTAATTCTGTTAAAACAACCGACAAGCCACAGACTGGTGGGAAATATGTGCAAATCACATATTTGATGAAAGACATGTATTCAGAATATATAAAGAACTCTCAAGAAAGTCAATAATTTAAAACAATCCAATTTTTAAAAAATGACTGAAAGATTGGAACATGCTTTACCAAAGAAGATATATGGATAGAAATAAGCATATGAAAAGATGTTCAACCTCAGTAGTCACTAGGGAAATACAAATTAAAATGAGGTATCATTACTTATTAGCATGTCTGAAAGGGGAAAAAAAAAACCGACAAGAACTCTTATAAGTTGCTCACAGGGGCGCCTGGGTGGCGCAGTCGGTTAAGCGTCCGACTTCAGCCAGGTCACGATCTCGCGGTCCGTGAGTTCGAGCCCCGCGTCAGGCTCTGGGCTGATGGCTCGGAGCCTGGAGCCTGTTTCCGATTCTGTGTCTCCCTCTCTCTCTGCCCCTCCCCCGTTCATGCTCTGTCTCTCTCTGTCCCAAAAATAAATAAACGTTGAAAAAAAAAATTTAAAAAAATAAGTTGCTCACAGAAGTACAAAATGGCACAGCCATTTTGGAAAACAGTTCAGTTTTTATAAAGTTAAACATACACTTAACCATATGACCCAGCAAATGCATTCTCAGGTATCCTACCCAAGTGAAATGAAAATTTATGTTCACACAAAACCCTATATATGAATGTTTATAAAAGCTTATATTATTCCATTTGCATGACATTCTGGAAAGGGTAAAGTATAGGGACACAAAACAGACCACGGTTTCCAGGGGCTGGAGTGGGCAGCCAGAGGTTCATTTCCAAGGGACACGGGAAGACATTTTTGAGGTGAATGAACTATTCTGTATCCTGATTATAGTTGTGGCTTTATGACTGTATGTATTTGTTAAAATTCACAGGAATGTACACTAAAAGGTGACTGTTACTGTATGCAAATTATACCTTATTAAAACAAACAAAACCCAAACGGTCTTATGCTGGTGAAGCATGGTCCTGGAGCCCTGTGCTCTGTTAGTCATTAGCCTTTTGTTGTGGATTATGAGCTCTCAGGGGAGAAGCAGACCTGGCAGCTGGGGAACTCAGGGAACTTCGCCCAATAGCTGTTCACCAACTTGGGTAGAAATACTTCAATACCGTCAATAATTTCACAGCTGGTATGGGTGCACTCATGCAAACCAGCTATACACTCGCCTGTCAAATAATGTCAGAGTTTATATGAAAGTTTTCGCAAGATCTGCCTTTGCTATTTACTTTGCCTTTATCCCTCTGGCTTTCAAAAACCTCTGTTCACCCCATGTGATCACATAAGCACCAGAGTCTGTAGCAGCACACCTGTGGGTTGGCAGGAGAATTTTGCGGGTTAGAAAGATATTACCCTGATGAAGCATTCTGTGAAGTTGAGGACATGAATCTAAAGTTTATTTTATAATCATTGCTTCTTTCCTAATACAGACAAAATTAACATGAGAAGACCATATCCAAAATGCTATTATGCAGTATGGCCACTAAGTCTGAAAGCACAGGCAAACGCACAATAAATGATTCTTTTGATGATATACTACATGTAGCGTGATGATTAAATTTTTTGTATTAAGGTGGCTAGGCCATGGTAGCCAGATATTTGGTCCAACACTAGACCAGATGTTTCTGTGAAGGTATTTTTTGGATGAGATGAACATTTAAATCGGTAGACTTGGAATAAAGCTGATCACTCTCCGTGATGTGGGTGGGCCTCATCTAATCAGCTGCGGGCCTTAGGAGAGAAAGACTGAGGTCCCCTTCCAGACTGCCGTCAGACTCAAGCTGTCACATCAACTCCTCCTTGGGTGTCCAGCCAGCCCTGGAGCTTTCTGACTTGCCAGCCCCCACAATCATATGAGCCAATTCCTCAAAACAAATCAATCTCCCTCTCCCCCTCACCCCCACACACTTCCTATTGGTTCTGTTGCTGTGGAGAACCCTGGCTAATACACAAGGTAAAATAATATGATTTGCTTCCAAACTTTACAGCTACACTGTAGTATGAGAACCCTGGGCAGAACCATAAAACAATGCAAATGCAGAGTAAAAAACAAGCAAGTCATTTGTGAATTATTTACTTCACGCTCTTATTGCCTTAACAGCTGCTGCTTCTTAATACAATTGTGCATGAGCTATACATGGACACTGCCCAAAGAATTTAACAATACAGAGTAACAAATAAAGGTGTAGAAAACTGAAAGCCAGATTTTTCCTAATGCTTTCCTCATCTCCCATAATTAAAAAGACAAGTATCTGAAGGAAACTGCTGAAAAGGCTCACATTAACAAGTAAGTGGATCCTCATTTTATATGGAATCTAATTTCCCTTGGACAATTCTTTTAGCAGAAGTTCCTACTCTTCACCACTGGATATAAAAAGCTAATTAAATTCATTTTATGACACGTCTATTAAATGCCTTCTCTGCTTCATGCTGGAGAAAAGCTGCCGCTATGAAGAATGCAGGCAGGGGTGCCTGGGTGGCTCAGTTGGTTAAGCATCACACTCTTGATTTTGGCTCAGGTCATGATGTCACGGGTTCATGAGTTCGAACCCCGCATCATGCTCTGTGCTGACAGCACAAAAACTGCTTGGGAATTCTCTGCCTCCCCCTCTCTCCACGTCTACCTCACTCGTGCACACATGCACTCTAAGAAAATAAATAAACATAAAACATTTAAAAAAAAACAACCAATGCAAGCTATAAGGGATGAGATTACATGAGTTAGGGGACCTTTCTGCTGGGCATGGCCAACCTCCCTTGATCTCATCAGATATGAAATATCCTACACCCCCATTACATGAAATGATGCAGGAACAAGAAAGGTATTTTCCGTCTCTACTCTCAAGGAGCTAGCAGAGGGGCTTAAACATACAGAGGTGACTCTAGACCAAAGTTGGAGGCAGTGTGCACAGTGCAGAGGTTACGAGTATGGACGATGAAGCAGATGATAACTCTATACCACCTGGCTTTGTGACCTGGGGCAGTTTACTTAATCTCTCTGAGCTCCGGTTTCTTCATTTCTAGAATGGGGCAAACATCGCAAGGGATGCTGGGAAGATGATGTGCAAGACACAGATAAAATCAGCGAGCACACTTCCTTGGCACACAAAAAAGGTAAAGCAATGTTTATAGCTGTTCTTGTTTCCTATTCTTACAATAAGTGATTCTTTTGGTAGCATACCACAATACACAGTGCAATGGTAAAATTTCTGAATCAAAACGTCAGTCTAGATGTTGCCGTGAAGGAATCTATTGTTCCAAATTAATATTAGCACCATGATATTCCAGGGAAAGGGAACAGGGATTCAGCTCTGTGAATGTGCAGGGCGCACAGGGTTAAACACACAGTTCCCTCCGGCCAGAATGTCTGGCCCATGGAAGAGAATGGCAAGTGGGAGAGCAGTCTGGAAAGCTAGTGTTGCACATCTCAATAAGAAGTGATTACGGAGGCACCTGGGTGGCTCAGTCAGCTGAGTGTCCAACTCTTGGTTTGGGTTCAGATCATGATCTCACGATTCATGGGACTGAGCTCCATGGTGGGTTCTGCGCTGACAGCGCGGAGCCTGCTTGGGATTCTTTCTCATCCACTCTCTCTGCCCCTTCTCTGCTTTCTCTCTCGCAAAACAAATAAATACACTTAAAAAAAAAAAAAGAGGTGATTATGAAATGAATTGCCAGTAAGGAGGGATGGAAGCCCCATATATGTCTCAGTTTACAATGAAATAATTATTAGCTGGCAATTATGAAGCCTTGGTATCTTTGATTTCCAACTCAGTAGTTTTTATCACTTTAAATGAAATACCAAGGTGGTTACCAAAAAAAAAAAAAATTATGTATCTGAATCCTTAAGTGAGTTATAAAAATGAGTTAAAATCTGTCACAAATGTTAGTACTTTTGGCTTAATTATACAGATAGTTTACAGCAATTATCACACAATTTTCTTTCAACTCAATGTTTTCGGAGCTGCCGTTCAACATTTAACCCTAAATAAGCTATGCGAATGGTGACATCTTTGTGCCACTAAGATTATGTTCCAGAACATGTATGTCATTTAGCACATTAACTTGTATGCATTGTCACACTTATTTCACCTAACATGTTAAAATAATAAAATTCTCTTACCAAAAGCACCTAAATGATGATCTTGGAATTCCTTAGATAGTACATGATGTCATTTGCATGTTCATTATTGTGGGAACAGCTACTAGATTTACCCTCCCTTTAGCAAAAATGTTTTTTTTCCCAGCTTAAATTACAGGGAAAGGAAAGGAGAAGTGGATAAGGAGAAGGACAGACACTGCCACCCAGAGAAAATGGGCCTTGGTCTGAATACAGTCTGCCACTTTGGCAGGGCCTCATTTAAGGCTTAGCTTCGTTCGGTCTGAGAATGCATTTATTATGCTTTTATTCTTGAGAAGTATTTTTGTGCTGGCTGCTAGGTTGACTGTTTTTTTGCTGTTGTTGTTTAGCACTTTAAAAATGTTGTTCTCCTGTTTCCTGGCCTTCGCAGTTTCTGATGAGAAGGTAACATTCTTCTGAATGATTCCTTTGTACGTAATTTGTCATTTTTCTCTGGTTGCTTTCAAGATTTTTTTATCTTTGATTTTTTTTTTAATTTAAATTTTAGTTAACATACAGTCAAATATTGGTTTCAGGAGGAGAATTCAGTGATTCATCACTTATATACAACACCCAGTGCTCATAATAACAAGTGCCTTCCTTAGTATCCATCACCCATTTAGCCCATCTCCCACTTACCTTCCTCTAACAACCTGCAGTTTGTTCCTTATCATTAAGAGTCTCTTGTGGTTTGTTTCCCTCTCTCTTCTCTTCCCATCCCTTTCCATGTGTTCATTTGTTTCATTTCTTAAGTTCCACATGTGAGTGAAATCATATACTATTTGTCTTTCTCTGACTTATTTCACTTAGCATAATACATTCTAGCTCAATACACCTCATTGCAAACAGCAAGATTTAATTCTTTTTGATGGCTGAGTAATATTCCATTGTATATACATACCACATCTTCTTTATACATTCATCAGTAGATGGATATTTGGGCTCTCTCCATAGTTTGGCTATTGTTGATAATGCTGCTTTGAACAATGAGGTACATGAACCCCTTGGAATCTGTATCCTTTGGGTAAATACCTAACAGTGCAATTGCTGGATTATAGGATAGTTCTATGTTTAGTTTCTTTTTTTTTTTAAATGTTCATTTATTTTTGAGAGAAAGAGAAAGAGAGAGAGAGAGACAGTGTGAGCAGGGGAGGGTCAGAGAGAAAGGGAGACACAGAATTTGAAGCAGGCTCCAGGCTCTCCCCTGTCAGCAGAGAGCCCCACACAGGGCTAAAACCCACAAACTGTGAGATCATGACTTGAGCCAAAGTCGGATGCCCAACTGATTGAGCCACCCAGACACCCCTTGTTTTTAGTTTCTCGATGACCTCCATACTGTTCTCCAGAGCGGCTGCACCAGTTTACATTCCTACTGACAGTAGAAGAGAGCTTCCCCTTCTCCACATCCTTGCCAACACCTGTTGTTTCCTGTGTTGTTAATTTTAGCCATTCTGACAGGTGTGAGGTGTTACCTCATTGTATCTTTGGTTTGCAGTAGCTTTGCCTAGGCATTGTTTTCTTCATAATTTATACTGCTTAGGGTCCGCTGAGCCCATTGAAAATGTGAACTTAGGTCTTGCATCATATTTAGGAAATTTTCAGATGTGATTTCTTCAAACATTTTTGAGGCATTTCTCTTAGTTAAGAGAAAAATGAGGAAAAATTTGTGCCTTCTGGGACACCAATTATACCTCTATCAGGCTTTTCTACATTGTCTGGCAGATCCCTGATGCTGTGTGTTCATTTTTGTTTTCAATCCTTCTTCTCTGTTCCTCACACTGAATGATTTCTATTGTTCTACCTCCCAGCTCACTGCCTCTTCCTCTGTTACACCCATTCTACTCTTAAGCCCATCAAGTCAAGTTTTTATTTCAGATATTGTATTTCAACTCTAGAATTTCCATTTGTTTCTTTTGTATAGTTTCTTTTTTTTCCCTGGTCTTTTATTCACTGCAAACTTATTTTTCTTTACTTCATTGAGAATAGTTCTTTTAAAATCCTCATCGGCCAACATTTTGGGTCCTCTCAAGCAGGTTGGTCTCTGCTGATTGTCTTTTCCCTTGAGAATAGGTCACATTTTTCCTTAATTATTCAAATGTAATTTTGGGTTGTGTCCTGGACACTGTGAAAGTTATACTGTGAAGATGCTGGATTCTGTTATATTCCTCTAAAACTAGAAAGGAGTGTTAACGTTTTTGTTTTCATAAACAATTAATTACTTTGTCGGAACCAAACTGAAAACTCTCTCTTTGGTATTTTTATCTGTAGCTACACTGTTTTGTGCTTGCCCCAAAGTGTGGTTCAGGTATCTAATATTGCTTGTTATTAGATGGGGAGCAGCCACTACATAAAAATAGACTGTAACATAAAGGCTATTTTTCTAGACTGCTGGGTTAACTCGGAACTCAGAATGCATTTCTCATATAAACAATTCTGTTACCTTAAGTGGTTCTATTAATCAAGTCATTTAACCAACCTGCACCCCAATCCAGCTGTTTTTACAAAAGAAATGGCAAGGCAGTGGCTCAGTTTTCTTTTCCGCATATGATCAGACAACTGAAAAAAATAACTGGTATAGGATAACTTTTACCATTAAGTGCTCTCAAATAGGCAAATGTGCCAATTACCATTCTCTAAAATTCTAATGGGAGGGACTTCTCTTTGTAGGTAAAATACAGAAGAACTGAAGACATTTACTCCTATAGTAACAATCAGAAAGAGCCAGACAAAATAAAAACCATACTTTTCCATGAAACTAGCAAAGAGCAGTGGATGCAAGGAAGCTGTGATGGCCAGTCTCCAAGATGGCGCCCACGACCTCCCCTCCTAGTATCCGCTCCCTTAAGAAGTCTCCTCCCCCAGTGAGTAGGAGTTACCTGTGTAATCAATAGGATAAAACAGAAATGACCATGTGTAACTTCAAGGCTAGGTCACAAAAAATATTCCCATGCTCTACACTTCTATCACTCTACCTCTCTTAAGGTATTTATTTTTTGTATTACAGTCATTTTATGTATTAGGATTAACATCTAAGTTATCTTTGTTTTTTCCACAATTCTTAGCACAGGGCTGACTTGCTAGTTACTGATGAATAATTATATGACAAATAAATGAACATCTTATAAGGAGGTGCTAACTTTATTTCCACCAAAGATAACTGTGAGACTTCTGAGGTTTCTTGAAACTGTATGACATTTGTTATTTGCTGTATTTATATCTGTTTATAATTTTATATATGATTCTGTATTCTCCTTCTGAGATACGAATTATACACATAGCAGATTTTTTTTATATTGTGCCACAAGTCCCCAAAGCTGTGTTCATTCTGCTCTGTTGCTCTAATTCTTAGACTCTCTCTCCGTCGGAAGAGGGAATGTAATTGTTTCAGAGATGGTGCGGTACAGCAGAAGCCACTGTGCCCTTCTATTCCAGGCCTGCATCTAAGAAGCAACACGTGAGAGCAGTGGAGAACCAAGCATGTTGAACCTTAGGTTCTCTGCTTGACTATCATCTCCTTAAAGAGAATTAGCACCAAGTCTGATCAATTATTTATTGTTTATTTGGATCCCTGGTTAGATTATATGGTTTTACTCATCACTGTATGGCCATTGTCTGACATATGATCACAGCAGTCGCTCAATAAATATTCACTGAATGAACTAAGTGAACCAAGATCCTTGTTCAGAATCAAGAAGCACACTTTCTAGGCCTCAAAAACCCTTTTGCTCTTTATATTAGGTTCACCTCAGATCCTTGTTCTATTCTTTGCCCTTCCTTCTCCCAGCGCCCCCCCCCCCCACTTTGACTTGGAATAGGGGAGTCCCTTTGCATATATTCAACAAGACAGAGAAAGTGAAGGGGGTCCCTTAATTCTGTTGCCAAACCTTCAGTAACCACCATCTATTAGAATTCTGAGTACAGGGTTGCCTGGGTGGTTCAGGTGACTGAGTATCTGACTTCATTCAGCTCACGTCATGATCTCATGGTTCGTGAGTCTGAGCCCCACATGGGGCTCTCTGCTGTCAGCATGGAGCCCGTTTCAGATCCGCTGTCCCCCTCTCTCTCTGCATTTCCCCTTACACACTCTCTCTCAAAAATAAACATTAAAAAAAAAAGAATTCTGAGTACATTTTGCCACAAAATATCATGGAATTTTGGGGGGGGGGGTGCAAAATGGGGTTAAATGACTTTTTAATAAGTTGGCTAGGAATATAACCACCTGAATTGATCATAGTGAGAAATGCATTCTGAGTAAAACCACAGACTAAATATGCCTTTTGGATCACAGTTCATCTGTAAGTGGGACTACACTTACTACTACCAAAAACTACTAATATTACAAAACCGATTGTCTGATACTGTCCTCTGAATATTTTTCTTACCACTACTTCCACAGGAAGGTGTTAATAGTAATAATAAAGGTAGACTACTGGCTAATAATTTGCATATTTTGCCCTATTATTTATACTCTCAAAGATTTGGAGCTCTTATAAAATTCACTACTTCTGCTACCAGACACCAAGGTAAACATGAAAAAGTGTCTCCGTATTCAGCACAGTCAATAACATCCATATCTATACACCAAAGTAGAAGGCTCTTTATCTTAAGTAAAAGCTGTTCCTTAATTGTGGTAGAGACTTCTGTGCAGTCTCTGAAGGCTTAGGTGGGGGGAAAACTGCCTTCAGCCTTGGAGCCTGCTTGCATCATTCTGTGTATCTTGGTAAGGGAGGGCATTTTACTTACCACTTGGAAGAATTAGGCTGTATTACAGATCATTTAAGAACTCATTAGGATTAATGACTGAGTAGTATCACAGCTGTCACATAATCAGCTGTCGAAAAATCACTGAGCTAAAAACTCCACCACACATTCTATTATCTCTGCTTCACAGAAGGTTCTGAACTACATCTCTGGGCTTGTATTTCATCAGCCTACGTGCGCACTTCGAAGCATCATCGAAGGCTCTTCCAAGATAACAAGTGTATAATTTTTCCTAAGGGAAGGCTGTTATTCCTAGGAATGCCCTCTCTGGGGCCATCACTGCTCAGAGCCCATCCTCTGGAGCCAGGCCAACAGGGGAGTGGCTGTTCTCTGTGTACAAGCTTATTGTCATCGTTCTTGCCAGAACTACATATAGTATGAACCAGGTTATGCAGGGTGTCAGGATTATAAGGACAGAGTGAAATATATGGGCTAAGTAGCCTCAAAGATCTCCCAAATATTCTTTGGCTGTTTATGTGAGGAAAGTTAGGCCAGTTAAAAGCAGGTTCTGGTAGCCAAGTTGTCCTATATTAATCCCATACCACTCTAGGAAACATCTTAAGGTGGTTCTGTCTCACTCTTATAGAAGAAGAAGCTGAAGGGCACCTGGGTGGCTCAGTTGGTTAAGCATCCAACTTTGGCTCAGGTCATGATCTCACGGCTCATGAGTTCAAGTCCCACGTTGGGGCTCAGAGCCCCAACAGCTCAGAGCTCGGAGCTGCTTCAGATTCTATGTTTCCCTCTCTCTCTCTCTGACCCTCCCTCACTCATGCTCTGTCTCTCTCTCTTTCTCTCTCTCTCAAAAATAAGTAAAACAAAATAAAGGAAAATAAAAAGCTGAAACTGCTTTTCTAAAAGCCTGACTGAGAAAGATTATTGCTGTTCTGAAAATAAAAGCCTATCACTTTCCTTGAACTGAAACATCTGTTTTGGTTGCCAGAATCATGATTCGTATTAAGGGACTATTTCAAATGTTGCATTCTAAATATTTTGAAATGGTCAAGTTCTAGATACTAGGGCTATTCCTGGAGTAAAACTGTCACTGCAGTGGAGTGCAGAAGCTTTTAAGTTCATGCTGATTCCTCCAGTTTCAGTGACTGATACTACTGAGTTTATAATAGTATACATGGATTCGTTTTTGACTGGAAAATAATAAACCACTTGCTTACTAACTGAACTGGAAGTATAATACTGCAAATTGATTGCCCAATATTCTTAGTTGCGAAAGGTATTTGGTTTAGCATATTAAGGCCAAAGACAAAATCAAAAATGATTATCCAAAGTTCACCTATTCCTAAGTTACATCAGGACCAAAAAATGAAATAGAAATGAGCGTGGAAAAGAGTTTAGCTATAGTATAAAATACGAAATCAGCCTTACCCACTGCACCCGACGACTTTATTGTACAGATAGGATGGCAAGCCTTTCAGGTGAATGTTGTTATCCACGTATACGTATTGTAGTTCTCGAGATCGACCTAAATCTGGATTAGAAAGAGAAGAACTGTAATTCCCATAACTACATACTAGCACAATGTAAAATGTAAAATGTAATCCATAATATCAGAATAATTCAAAGTTTCTATTCTGGAAGACAAACTGTTATAGATTTCATTGAACTCTGCATATGTAACCAAGCTCACATAGTAGATTATGTGCATCAGAAAACGTGACTGTATGGGGCACCTGGGTGGCTCAGTTGGTTGAGTGTCTGAATTTGGCTCTAGTCATGATCTCACGGTTCATGAGTTCAAGTCCCATATCGGGCTTGCTGCTGTCAGAACAGAGCCTGCTTCAGATCCTGTCTCCCTCTCTCTCTGCCTCTCCCCTGCTCGTACTCTGTATCAAAAATAAATAAACATTAAAAAAAAAAAAAGAAAATGTGACTATAGAAAAATTACCTAACCCACCTGGACCTTGATTTCTTGAACTGTAAGATGAGATAAATGGGAATTGAATATTATTAAATTTCCTTCCCACACAGAACTTCTATGACTTTTTATAAACAATTTTAATTTAAGAATAATGTTTGTTGTAGGTCTTCATTCAGTTTCATCTTCCTCCAATGGAAAGTTGGCAGATCAGCCTAGACCAGCTTAGTTCTACCCCTGTATTAACCAGTGTCTCACCTGCCCCGGGCAGAGAGATGGGAACAGCAGAAGTGGGGCAGGGCGAGGGATCAGGCCCTGGCTGGGCTGAAGTCTCTGGAGCTAGGCTGATGTAGGAAAGGAACAAGTGTCCAATGCTGCAGGGAGAGGAAGAAGAAAAGGGAACTCTAAATCTCAGTCCCCTAGTGAGGTATGAAAGCATGGTGGACAAGGCCAATAAGGATGGGAATGGGCCTTGTTAAAAAGAAAACCACAGGCCCAGAATGGAGTCACTTATGCTCGGCCACGTCACCAAACAGGGGCTTAATACCTAACCTAATTGCAGTTTCAATCCCCCCACCCCCACCCCGGAATGTAACCTTTAACCAGTCAACATGGAATTTCCTGGTCAGCACCAGGAAATTTACTGATAGACCCCATCCGTTCCCCTTAGCGGGGCAATCTTGCCTGAAACAATGCATTCTTTCCTAATAATTTCCTTTTTACTGCTCCCTCTCTGCCTTTAAAGACTTTTTCTTTTCTACAGCCTGACAGAAGTCCTTTCTACTTGCTAGATGGAATACTGCTCCGTTATCACTTAAGCCAATTAGATCTTCAAACTGACTCAGTTGAATTTTTGTTATTTAATAGTATGTACCGGGAATGGGGGGCCCAAAAAGAGGGGTCTGCAACAGGAACAGGTGTGCCGAAAGAGAATCCAGATGTTTTCCAGAAGCAGCTGGGCAATGGGGGAGCCAAGACTGGAGGGGGGACTCGGTGAAGAGATGAGGCAGAGTTAACGAAGGCAGTAGAGACACTTCCAAGTGCTAAGGACATCCCTTCCTGCCTACCATGTGCCCAAGAATATTCAACCACCTTCCTTTCCACTCCTAGCACTCACTGGGTGGGTCTCTTTGTCTTCACTGCCACAGAACAGAGTCCTCAGCAGCCTTGCTAACCCTCTACTCCCTGAAGCAAGAGCATCATTTTTGAAAAATTTTCTGGAGTTCTGTTTGTGCAAACAGGCAACAGGCTTCTGAAGTATATCTCTTCCCTGCAGTTCTGCAGTTTGGGAAAGACTGGGGGGATCCATAGAGCTAAATTAGGGTGTTCTTAAGTATATTTACATCTCAAGAGAAAACCCACTTACCCATGAAGGACCTTGCAGGCACTGTGGTAGGCCTTGGGGATAGAGATGAGAGTATGTAGTAATACAGATGAAGACGGACAGGAAAAAAAGAGAACTGTCAGTACAATCACTGCCCTAGAAAGTGGCTTATAGAAGTTTTATGGATTCACAGCTGGGTTCTGGACACTCTGTTATAGAAGGTGGGAGGGGTGATAGAAGACTGAGGTAAGAAGGGCTCCTTGTGGCATCGGGTGGGGAAGGGTCCATATTGCCTCCTCCTTCCCACTGCTAGTCCTATCATAATCCCGATAATCCTGTCCGGGACTAGCACTAGAGAAAGACACAAAAAGAGGAAGCAAAGATGGCGGTGCTGGGAGTCAACAAAGAGGAAGTGGCAACTCTCAGGGAGAAAAAATAATTTCCGGGCTGCTGGCTAGAGATGCCCTTCCCCAGTGTGGTGGCTTAACGATATCTAACAAAAAGAAGAGGCAGAAATGGTATGTGACTGCAGACAGTAAGCCACAGAAGGCATTGTGGCTTCCTCTTTGCTTTCTGCCTTGGATCACTCATTCTGGAGGAAGACAACTTCCTGGTCAGAAGAGACTTCCAGCAGATTTCTGGAGAAGAATTGAGCCCATGGCCAGCAGCCATATGAGTGAGCCATCTTGGAAGTAGCCCCTCCAAGTCACAGGTCCAGTCTTCACATTACTGCAACCCCAAGGCTATGGAAATGTCCTGTTCGTCCTCAAATCTTGGATATTAATTTCAGCATCCAACAACGGATCTTGGTTTGCAATAATTACTGCACGGTATTTATCTAATGCTATACCATCTTTCTGTCTACATTTATTAAGTGCAATTCGGTAAGGAAGAGCCTTCCCTTCCTTCCCATTTATGTATTTGACTGATTTTTTTAAGTTTATTTATTTATTTAGAGGGAGACAGAAATAGCACAAGTGGAGGAGGGGCAGAGAGAGAGGGAGACGGGGAGAGGGAGAGGGAGAGGGAGAGGGAGAGGGAGAGAGAGAGAGAGAGAGAGAGAGAGAGAGAGAGAGAATCCCAAGCAGGCTCCGCACTACCAGCACAGAGCCCAATATGGGGCTTGAACCCAAGAAGCTGTGAGATCATGACCTGAGCTGAAACCAAGAGTCAGATGCTTAGCCAGACTGAGCCACTCAGTTGCCCCTATCTGACTGATTTTGATATCAGTATGGATTCATGGATATTTATTTTATCATAAGGATTAAAATCCCAATACTATTATGATTTTGTATTGGTCAAAATGTTCCAGCTTTGGCAATTAGGAGCAGCTTAAAGTTGGCTCATAGGTTCTTCTAACAAATTTTCATCTTTTAAAAAAAATTTTTTTTAATGTTTACTCATTTTTTTGAGAGACAGAGTGAGCAGGGCAGAGGCACAGAGAGAGAGAGAGAGAGAGAGAGAGAATCCGAAGCAGGCTCCAGGCTCTGAGCTGTCAGCACAGAGGATGATGTGGGGCTCAAACCCACAAACCCTGAGATCATGACCTGAGCCGAAGTCAGACGTTTAACCAACTGAACCACCGAGGCCCCCCAGTTTTCATCCTTTTTTGAGCACTTCCTTACTTTCTGGCACAAGATGTTCTAAGCTCAGCTTGTATTTTCCTTCCTCTAGCCCAGAAATCAACTACTTCTCCAAGGAGCCTCCACTCCTTTTATTGGGGTATGGTGTTTATAAACCGAGATCTGAGCCACGCATGCTCAGTCCTGTGGGGGGGCCACTGCTTCTAGGATCTCTCAGTGGACAGAGCTATAAAACACATGGATATACGTGAATCCGTGTATACATCTCCACCTGTGTCAAAAGATGGGTAGATTCTTGGTATTTCCCTCCAGAGGGTTCTACCAATTTGCATTCCCTCCAGCAACATACGAAGGCATTGCCTTTCTCACAGTCTTGCCAACTTTTAAAACATGTTATCCTCTTTACAAATTTGTGTCGTTCTGATAGGTGAGAAATGATATCTCGGCATTGTTTTAATTTGCATTTCTTTAATTATGATTGTGAACATATTTGAAAATGTTTTCAAATATGTCTGAGGGCCATTTTTTACTTTTGTGTGTGTGTGTGTGTGTGTGTGTGTGTGTGTGAATTGTCTGCTCATATTTTACCTGTCTGTTCTTTCAGTTATTAGCCAAGCGAGATGTTCAATGGCATAATAGTGCCCAGTCCCTCAACCTTACCAGGTTGTTATGACAAATGAGAGTAGAAGTAACCTGTGAAATTTAAATCACTACACAATATTTCTTTTAAGCCTAAGAACATACACTTGCCAAAACAATGTGTCCTGCTACTTTAGTAAATGTGTATACACATATATACTGGTATTAAAGGCTATACATTTAAAGAACACACATGGGAAAAATAGAGAGAGAAATACCAGAATCCACTTGCAATGAAAAAGGCCTCAGCATTATCAAAAAACTTCCTATTCTAGATTCCTTTACTACTTCTCTGACGTGCCTACAAATCTCCCGTCATCACAAATAGACATCTGTAGACTTTAAAGGCATATAGAAAACTCTGGAATTTTTTTTAAAAAGTGAAACTACATTGATAAAGTGCAAAAAGCCCTAGTTTCAGAGCCCCTGTGGGACTCAAAGAAAGATGGTTTACTTGAGCTTATGCAGCAGGAAAGAGTAGAATATACTAATTCATGGAGTGAGAACACAGTCTTGGAGTCCGACAATCTGGGTCAGAATACCGTTTTATTTACTAAGTGAGTGTCCTCAGTTTTCCCTAACCATATAAAGGAGAAAATCATGCTGGCTCTTAAGTTCAGTGAGAATTACTAATGAAGTTTCTAAATTATCAAGCAGAATCCTTGTCATACACCTCCAATATATGGCAGTTATTATTATTCTAATTATTAGTAGGTGACATATTTGGAAGTGTGGCCCTACAGCAGAAGGCCAATTAAGAGAGAATTCTCCTTGGCATGCAGCAAAAGGCACTAACACTTTTCTATAGTTTAATTGCACAGAAAAGAGTTGGAGGCAACAGCCTCTAGAGACAGTGATTCATTCTGAGTCAAGGACACAAAATGGGACATGACAGAGGAAGCACCTCTCCCCTCTAATACACCCAAAAGAGCTTGTGCAAAAATTAAGTGAGCCCCATGCAAAGATCATAATACACAGTTAAATAAAAGCTGATACTTGCTGCTTCTTACATGCTTTCCTCTTCTTTCCTATCCTAGTTTTATAGGGGAAAATATGAAGAGTGAATGATTTAAAAATGCTGTTTGGCTCAGATTTTTTTTTTTGGTAATGTTTATTATTGATTTTATTGAGGGAGAGAGACAGAGTGAGAGTGGGGGTGGGACAGAGAGAGGAGGAGACAGAATCCGAAGCAGGCTCCAGGCTCTGAGCTGTCAGCACAGAGCCCGATGCTGGGCTTGAACTCATGAACCGTGAGATCATGACCTGAGCTGAAGTCGGATGCTTAGACTGAGCTACCCAAGTGCCCCACTTTTCGGTTCTCTCACCTTAGATTTTAAATATTCCAGAAACCTTTTTGTATCTCATGACCCTTTTGGGGAATGTAATTTTTTTATATATGCCCCATAATGGAATGAACTGATTTCCACTGAAGCTCGAAGAAAATGTGAATCAGTGGTGTTCAAATCCATCCCACAGTGATAAGCAAAATACCGCATGGACAGGAGTACTTGATACAGAATCTTCAACTCTGCATATAACACAATCTTGTAGACAGTAAGAGAGAGCAGCACTGAAATTATAGATGTCGTGGGCCATGGGGTTGGGATAGAGTCTGAATCCTGGCTTTCCACTTTCTAACTGCTCCCGGGCACTAGGAAATGAAACACTCCCTGTGTGTTACCCCCTCTGCAAAATGGAGACAATGATATGTATCCTATCTCACAGGCTTCTACAGCACCAAGCTTGATCCCTTGTGTCAGAACCGGTTCTCGACACGTCTTTGTCTCTTACTTCTCTCCTCTGAATATAAAGGAAAGATCACAAAACGGAGTCCGAGATTATAAAGAGAAGTGGGCAACTCTTGCTTTAGCTGACCCAGCACAGCCTACTGGTGAGGCTGAGACACCTAGACACCTGGTCTGGCAAGGTCACAGGCTGTACGGGCAGAGCTGTGACAGCCTCATGAGAGTATGCTCTTGGCCAAAAACCCTTCCGCTGGCGAAACCCCAAGCACAATGGAATGGCATTTTTAATCATAATGAGGCTGAAATGTAAGTGGTTTCTGCTGAAAAAGCTTTGAAACAGTTCTTCTGTTCTTTAAAGAGAAAAATCTTCACTCAATAACTTTGGAAGAGACCATTCACGTACTAGCTAATGAGTTGGTTTGTTTTCTTCCTTCCGTTAATTTTAATATACCAATACCTTGCAATAAATATACCAGGTAATAATATTTTTTTAAAGTTCCTGTGCAAAAACTGCCCAGTACATCAACCTTATAAAGCAAGGAAGTTGTCCATATGCATATATGCTAAAGCAACAAAGAACTTTTTCATGTGGCTTTTAAAAATGCGGTACTGTCTAAAATGTTTCCCCTTTTTTCCCAGATGCACAGATCAAAGTATTGTTACTTGGAAATTAGCAAAAGCTAGCAGTCCTGCACAAACTCCAATTCTTTCTTTTTTTTTTTTTTTTTTTAACTTCAAGGCTCTGGCATATGCAGTCCACATGGCTGAAGATGGAAGAAAAACCTGTGTATCTCGGTTGCTGCTCCTTTAACTCTACTGTAAAAAGGAAGCACGGAATGACAGCATGGGCCAGAACTGAATAGGAACTGTTTACTGCACACTTACCAGTATGAAACTCATTTATTTTATCAAAAGGTGAATGATGTATCCCCTTCCACAAAAGGATGGGGTAACAGAAACTACAACATCAAAGCAACAGACCTACATAGGTTGTTTGGAATAGTCTATGTCACACCAATTATCATAGTTCCACCAGTCAGATAGATCATTAGTCATAATTACACTTTAGTGGAATTATAAAACGTGGGCTTCTTCACAAGGAATTCAGAGTAATTTACAGCACACTCCAAAATCATCTTTAAAACAAATTTAAAATTTACCTACATGATGCCTTTTATAAAGAGAACTTTTTGACCGCTTTTTCAGAAGAATGACTTTTTTTTAAGTGTTAGTTTCTTTTTTTTTATTAAAGTATAGTTGACAGTGTTAGTTTCTGTAAACATACGCACACATATCCATTAAATCTTTTACATAATCATATTCTTTGTGATCTATTCAACTTGTACAAAGTAAGATTTCACAGTGAATTGTAATAAGATGCTTTATACATAGATTATCAACAACTGTTAAATTAAATCGATTTTAATGAATTTGAATGACTGAAGGCTTCCTTTGCTGTTGGCTTAATTATTCAAGCATCAGGATCTCTATTTCTCTTCTCCACCACCCCACCCCCAGCATCTCTATTTGTATTGCATAGTTCAGGTGACAAAGAAATTATTACAAGCAATGAGCCAGACATTGTGCTAGATACTTGGGGTACAAAAGTAAAGATGCATACAGTTCCAACCCTCTCGAACAGTCTAGTGAAACGATAAAAATAGTTCACACTGACTGCATGCTTATGGTGTATTTACGAGTGACAGAGGTGTTTTAAATAGATCTTATTTAATACCCACAATAGTCCCATGAAGTTGGTATTAATTTTACCCTGTTCCTGAGAGTTAGACAAATCAAACAGTCTTTCTAAGCCCAAGATCACACAGCAATTACATGGCAGAGGTGGAATTTAAAAGCGTGCTGGCCTGGTTCACCATGGTATTAGTTAGACAGCCTCCCTAAACACATTATTTCCATATAAGCAGGGAACTCCCACATAACGTAGGAGGTGATACTACCTAGGAAGCCGCCTGGGTGCTGTGGGTGCCGGAGGATGGCACTGTGCCCAGGCATCCAGGTGTGATGTCAAGACACTGCCAGGCAGACACACGATGAACAAAATATCCCTTTGCTTCCTTTAAAAGACCTGATAACTGGTAGGGTAGTTCTGACTTACAGATTTACAGCAGTAATTTCAAGAAATGCCAAGAATTCCCTCAGAGAAGATGCCAGAGAAGGAGACTTCATGCTGACTGTCCAGCAGACTCAGGAATTACAACAGCGTGTCTTTTTATTTGAATTTTTAATGTTTGTTTATTTTTGAGAGAGAGAAAGAGAGCGCGCGCATGAGCGGGAGAGGGGCGGGGAGAGGGGTGGACAGAGGATCCAAAGCAGGCTCTGTGCTGGCAGGAGCAAGCCCCATGTGGGGCTCAAACTCACAAACTGTGAGACCTTGAGCTGAGCTGAAGTCAGACACTCAACCGACTGAGCCCAACAGGGGCCCCTACAACAGTCATCACCATGGCAGCCAGCGTGGAGAGCAGTGTCTTCACTCTGTTATCTCCTGAGCTGTTGCCCAGCTGGACTTTTATACCTGTTTTTTTTCTGCCCCCCAAAGTTGAAGAACTTTATTGAAAACTATGACTGATAGAAGCTCCAGATTTTTGCTTTACAGTCCACTGACAACATCTTCCAGTTTTCCCTACTAACGCCCATTCTTGTCACCATTTTAAAAACTCCAAGTTCCAAAACCAAATTCACAAAAGCTTTGCTGGCAAAGATTCTGCTCAAAGATCTAGTCTTCCTACTACTACTTTTTCTAAAAAACTTCACATCAGTATCTTTTTTACTATATTCCCTATACTGCACATTACATTGCTGTGTGACATTTATTTCAGGACTAGAAGACCGTACATACCTCTTAATTCCCTTCACCTATTTTGTCCAACTCTCCACCCTCTCTACTCTGGCATCCATTAGTTTGTTTATTCTCTCTAGCTATCTATGTTCCTCGTATTTATGAACAAAACTCATAGTTTATACATTCATTAGATGGTTAATTTTTGTGTTTTAGATTCCACACGTAAGTGAAGTCATTCAGTATTTCACTTCCCATAATGCCTTCAGGGTCCTTTCACATTGTCGTACGTAGCAAGATTTCATTTTTTGATGACTAACATTCCATTGTTTTTACATACTGCGTCTTCCTTATCCATTCACCTATCAAGGGACATTTAGATGGCTCCCATATCATAGCTATTTACAATAGCTAGTAAATATGCTGCAGTGAACATAAGAGTACATGTCTTTTTAAAGGTACATGTGTCTTTTTGAATTACTGGTTTTGTTTTCATTGGATAAATACCTGGAAGTGGAACTGCTGGGTTGTAAAATAGTTCTATTTTTCATTTTCTGAGGAACCACCATACTGGTGAAGCCAGAGTGGCTGCACCAATTTATATTCTCACCACAGTGCACAGGGTTCCCTTTTCTTACATCCTCACCAAATACTTACTTCTTGTCTTTTTGACATTAGCTATTCTGACAGGTGTGAGGTGATATATCAAATTGTGGCTTTGATTTGCATTCCCCTGCTGGTTAGTGATGTTGAGCATCTTTTCATGTGCCTGTTGGCCATCTGTATGTCTTCTTTGGAAAAATGTCTATTCAGGTCCTCTGTCCATTTTTTAATTAGTTTGTTTATTTTTTTGATACTGAGTTTTATGAGTTCTTTACAAATTTGGATGTTAGCCCCTTATCGGATATGTAATTTGCAACTACTCTCATTCAGTAGGTTGCCTTTTCATTTTGTTGCTGGTTTCCTTCACTGTGCAAAAGCTTTTTAGTTTGAATATAATCCCATTTATTTTCACTCTTGTTGCCCTTGCCTGAGGAGACAGATCCAAAAAAATATCACTAAGACTGATGACAAAGAGGTCACCTGCCTGTGTTTCCTTCTAGGTGTTTTATGCTTTTAGGTCTCATATCTAAGTCTTTAATCCATTCTGAGTTGATTTTCATACATGGTGTAAGAAAGTGACCCAGTTTCA
Organism: Lynx canadensis; assembly: GCF_007474595.2. Taxonomy (NCBI): domain Eukaryota; kingdom Metazoa; phylum Chordata; class Mammalia; order Carnivora; family Felidae; genus Lynx; species Lynx canadensis. The sequence continues at coordinate 17,464,288 of NC_044308.2, read as the reverse complement.
TTCCTTTGCATTTTGCTGTCCAGTTTTTCCAACACCATTTCTTGAAGAGACTGTCTTTTCCCCACTGGATGTTCTTGCCCACTTTGTCGGAAATTAATTAACCATGTAAGTGTGGGTTTATTTCTGGTCTCTCTATTCTGTTCCATTGATCTCTGTGTCTGTTTTTATGCCAGCACCATACTGTTTTGATTACTATAGCTTTATAACACAGCTTGAAATGATACTTCCCACATTGTTCTTCTCTCTCAGGAATTGCTTTGGCTATTTGGGGTCTTCTGTGGTTTCATACAAATTTTAGGATTATTTTCTTCTAGTCCTGTGAAAAAATGCCATTGGTACCTTTTTTTTTTAATTTTTTTTTTCAACGCTTTTTATTTATTTTTGGGACAGAGAGAGACAGAGCATGAACGGGGGAGGGGCAGAGACAGAGGGAGACACAGAATCGGAAACAGGCTCCAGGCTCTGAGCCATCAGCCCAGAGCCTGATGCGGGGCTCGAACTCCCGGACCGCGAGATCGTGACCTGGCTGAAGTCGGACGCTTAACCGACTGCGCCACCCAGGCGCCCCAACCATTGGTATCTTGATAGGAATTGTACTGAACCTGTAGACTGCTTTGGGTCGTATGGCTATTGTAACACTGTCACATCTGTATCTTTTAAAGAATGAGCAGCTGCTCTTTTTCTTTAACTCGTATTTAAGAAAACAGGGCTAACTTTTTCATATTTAGTCACTTTCATATCCCCAAGTCCTATTTCAAAACTTAGAGAAACACACACAGTTGTTCATTTAAAGCTCACCTACACCAGGTGAACTCTTCACACATTAGCACAGTACAGTCAGTGTGTGGCCCATGCTGCAGAAGCCATGTTCAACAATCATATTCACTCCTCAAGAAAACCTTAAGGCAAGAGCAAAGGCTTACTGTGATACAAGAAAAACAAAGCAGAGGTATCATTAAGACAGCGGAAAGGGATCAGATGAGTAAGCAGCACAAAGATGAATAAATATTTTTTGTTACTAATCCTTGTAAAAAAGATAGAGCTCAAAAAAGAGCACTGAATATCTACTTTCTCGAAGAAATACAAGACTTATAATAACTTTATTCCTGAAACAAAGTCTGCATGGACTTTACTGACAGAATAATTCTCTCTCATTTTTTTCCATTACTAGTTTTTGAGCCTTGTTTTCAAACCCTTTTCTCCTGTTTCACTATGCCTTTGATTAGAGACATACCCAATAATCCCCACAGAACATGATATTAGAGGCATGCTTGGGTCTCTCCTTGGAAAGCAGTCATCATAACTTCTACTCAAACACAGGGCTAATTCCAAACTCAGGGACTGCTGGTCTGTACTAACAAACCTTCTAAGCAGTGAAACTGATTTAAGGCTAAAAACTTTGGAAATAATTCCCATTAAACAATGACCTCAAGGCAGTAGTTCTTCAAGCTGCAGATCAAATACATTCATGGTTCAGCAGAGTGCAGTTTACATTCATCTCTAAGTCTGAGATTACAGAATTATTAAGTGGTTTCCATACTGGTTTGAAGTTTGAGTAGTTTCACTGCGTGGACTTAAATATTTTCTTAAAAAACAGGAAACATTCTCTTGTGGACTTTCTAAGCTGATACAGAGCGAACAAGCAGACGAACCAATGGGAAAAAAAGCACAGTTAACAGATTTGTGTCTTTTATATGCCATTTGCAGTGAGGGAAGGGATTTCAGTGTAAGTTTTGAAAATGCCTAGAAGCTACTTTCTAAAATGGCACCATACTTGACATAAACGTTTTTATTTCTATATGAGGTATCCAATTCCTATAAAGGAAAAAACCACTACAACTTCTACAGAAAACTGGAGTGATCTCCTGTTATGTGATAAAAGGGCCAGTTTTACCTCCTTATCAAAGTCATGCTCGATGTCTCTGATTACTCCATAGCAGTAATGGAGTGGTCGCCTCCCTCACAGCACGTCTGTGGCACACAGAGTAACTCTTCCTGAGAACATAAACACTGCACTACTAGAATCTCCTAGAAGGAATGGCTCTGGGACTGGTTTAGAAACCCACATAATTTCCTGTTAGTAGGAAGTTATTCTCTAAGGTTTGGGTTCACTCCATGGTAGTTTATGTACTAGAATATTCTATAAATCTCAGAGTCATCTGCCAAATGTTCTTAGTTAAGAATTCGTTGGTTGTTGGAGCGCCTGGGTGGCTCAGTCGGTTCAGGTCATGATCTCGTGGTTTGTGAGTTCGAGCCCCACAACAAAGCTCTGTGCTGACAGAGTGGAGCCTGGAGCCTGCTTCAGATTCTGTGTCTCCCTCTCTCTCTCTCTCTGCCCCTCCCTCTGGTCACACTCTGTCTCTCTCTCTCTCTCAAAAGTAAATAAACATTAAAAAAAAAAAAGAATTCGTTGGTTGTTTTCAAATAGTCGAAAGTTCCACCTGCTAAGGTGGGTGCAACTTTTGTTCTCTTGTTTCCTTAAACTACAGAAGTGACTGACATTGAGTTTAGATGACACAGCACTTCCTAGGGGCTCGCTAAAGGATGCCCTTCCACAGCCAGTTTGTGCATGGGCAACCTCATGGTACATATATCTATTATTCATCATTAAATAAGCTGTGAACATCACTGAATAATCAGGCTTATTCATTATGCAAGAGAAACCAGGTACACCTGGTTTAAAAAAAAAAAAGCCTAAGGTGGGGGAGGGGGGCAGAAACCCTTTCCTTTGTATTTTCCTACTTTCAAAAGTCCAGAGATGAGTCACAACTCTAGCTAGTGTACAGAACTCTATTAAATCAACAAATACATTTCAAAATCTCTAGTGAACATCATAGCTTTCATTTCCCTGTTCTCACTGATAGTAAGCACTGTGGAAAAAGCTTCTGTTAGTAGACCAATCTGTCGCTCAATTACCATTATTATGGTATAGTTAGAATAGGAGCATCCTTCTTTCTTAACGCATCTGTTCATCTTAAAAAGAATGTACTCCAAGAGTCGTATGGTTTACTAGCATTACAAGTGATTTACGTCATCCAACATACACCTTCTATAGTTGCTTTCTGAAGAGGCTGAAACATGACATTCTTTTAAGAGGCCCCATAAAAAATTGCTTTTCTTCTAAGTCAACCTTCTTTGGCAAGCAACTGAATTCAGTAAGTAACTCCCCGAAATAAGATTCCTACCTCCAACCGCAGGCAGAGATATTCTAGCACCTGTTTCTTAAGTCTTCAAGTTCCTGTACTGTGCTTGCAGAATCACATTTAGACATAAGAGACGCATATTTGAAAACTTTGATTGTGCGTGTGCGTGTGTGTGTGTGTGTGTGTGTCCCCACATAGTATCTCCTAACTATTGTAAAGAGGCGTCCTTATTAGCTAAGTCTCCAAGAGAAGTTCTGTTCTCTGAGGAAAGGCAGTGCCAGCAGCTGCATGCGTCATCTGACTCTGTCCTTGATGGTTCTTACCATTAGACAGCTTTGGTTTAAATTTTTTTGTAATGTTTATTTATCTTTGAGAGAGAGAGACACACAGCATGAGTAGAGGAGGGGCAGAGAGAGAGAGAGAGAGAGAGAGAGAGAGAGAGAGGGAGGGAGACACTGGACCCAAAGCAGACTCCAGGCTCTAAGCTGTCAACACAGAGCCTGACGCGAGGCTTGAACTCACGAACTGCGAGATCATGACCTGAGCCAAAGTCGAATGCTTAACCAACCGAGCCACCCAGGCACCCCTAGACAGCTTTGGTTTATGAGAAAGGACTTCGAAAAAAGGTAGCAAGTACACAAACACCACGGAAGGACAGCTACGGATTTAATTATTTTTCTCTGAAAGACTCAATTGAATTCCCTTTCCAACGTCACCTTCACCGTATTAAAAAACAAACCAGAAAAGAAAACAACTCCCCCTCCCCCACAAAACCCACAAACAAGATGGAGAAAAGGGCTGATTTTTCTCTCGGATTCAACGTCCTCACCTTCACAGATGACCCTGTCTCCAAACTCCCAAAGCCCTCTCTGGCTGCCTCTCGCTGGTGCAGCTCTCTGGTCGTCTCACCCACTTCTTTATGAAGATTCACCCAATACAACAAGATAGAAAGGCCACCCGTGCTTCCCAACCCTTTATTTCAGCTGTTCTCAGAGACTCAGTCCGAGACCAGGGCGGAGCACTGCTTCCGGCAGCCTGTTTCTTTCTTCGGACAATTTGCAGCCTCCTCCTCTTGCTCCTACATCTTCCTATGGCAAAAGCAAACCTACCTACCACAGGCCTGTGTCCCGCCAGGGCCGTGAGCCTTGTGAGCCGGGATGGCGCCCAGGGGAATGTGAAACTGCTTCCGTCTCCTGGGCTGTCCGTGGCTCCAGGCTTGAGAGTTGCGGTCACCTCGACTGTTGGGAGGGACCCTCCTCAGAGCCCAGGGCAGATCCGCCTGCTTCTCACACTCTCTGACACCCTATCGACCAGTGCACAGAGGAAGCCTCTCCGAACGCAGGGCCAAGGTTTTGGGGGTGATGAGAAACCCAGAGACAGAAATTAATCTGCAAGGCTCCACTCACCGCTGAACCCTGAGTGCTGACGAACAGACGCCCACTTCCTTACCCGTGCCAGCGTTTACCAGGGCGCAGAAAGAAGATGCGCCAGTAAATAACTAACTGAGTTGCCAAAGCAGAAAAGCAGCCAGGCAGTGTTTAGTGGACTGTGTCTTCTACCCAACGACCACTTCTATCACCGTGTACCAGCCACTGCCACTCCTGCCATCCGCTGCTGTAACATGCAGCCTGACAGACAGCGCCACTCCTCGGCACCACAAACACTCACAGTGGTCAAGTTCCCTTGGCTTCTGTTTTATCCCAACACCCAACACCACTGCCACCACCACAACACACGTTTGGCTGTGCCACTGCTAAAACGACAGGTAAGAATGAGTGGCAAATGACCAGCATAATAAGGTGCCATGGTTGGACAAGCCTCAGTGAGCAAGGTAGAACAGGCAAGACAAAGGAGACTGGCTGCACTTGAGAAGGCCCCCAAAGGCTAAAGACTGGTAAACAAGATTTCATTTAGTTTAAAAAGTCCAATTGTATACGGGCTTCTAGGCTGAATCAGGGGTCCAGAGCTGGATGGCATTCTGGTCAGCGTACCTCTGGTATCAGACATGAAAACAGGGCTGCAGATCAGAGCCAGAGGCAGGATGGGGCCAGTTGTTGGGTGAATGGTTCAGACTTGAGACAAAGCATATGTGATGGAAGAAAGAAGACGACAAGGAAATCAAGTTGTTAGCAGCACAACTTCAAAATGAAGGAATCAAGAACTCCACCGAGGTGGGAGGGGCCAGGCAAAGTAAGAAGAGTGGCTAACACCAACGGAGAGCTAGATAAACTCTGGTCTTCGGCCTAAGCTGAAGATTCTTCTTACTACAAGATCTGCTAAAGACAGATTAGAAACAAGTAACTGGGAGCACCCGGTTGATGTCCAGAGTGGGCAGGTGAGACAAAGCTACACCTTCTGGCGGCAAACAGACAGAGACTGAATAGGGCCCGGAGCATTTCCATAGGAGTGTATGAGTCCAAAATAGCTGCCCAAATTTGGCATTGGAAGTGGCCATATTCCCAAGTGAAGTCCCCTAGCAGAGGGATCATGCCTGGAATGTGGAGATAGCTTGTCAAAGTGGAAAGAATGTGGAGATGAGAATCAGACAGAGTTTGCAACTCAATTCTGTCTCTCACTAGCTCACTAGCTGATTCTGGGTGGGTTACTTAACTTCTCTGAACCTCAATTTCCTCATCTGTAAAGTTAAGTTGTCAATAGGTTTTGTATAACAGAACAATAGGTTCTGTAATAATTAAATTAGAAAGCCTCTGTACCGTGCCTAACAGAATCCCTAATTCAATACACGATTGTTCTTACAAATACTTGCAGTAGCATTACTCACGGAAACACTCCTTATATATGTGGTCAGTGGTAACAATGACAGTAATAATAATCCTACCAACAATAGTATGGGCAACTTCAGATTTAACAAGCTAATCTGTTTCTGGTTACACCGGAGAGTCAAACCATGGTTGCTTCTAATGGAATTTCCACCTTTACCCCGAGGGCTGATGTTATACCACTGAGTTCTACACCACACAAATCAAATCATCACATCCTTCACTTCCCTCCCACACTCCTTTCCTCAATTCATTTATCAGCACTGACCCTACCGTCCTAGCAATCACTTGGTAGGGAGTTAGCGTTGGTATAGGCAGCAGCTCTTAGGAAGTGGTAAATACAAGTCCGGGTGGTTACTACAAAGGGTCTTGATATGAGAAGGAGGACAAAACTTTTGTTTTTATTTTTCTTTAAAGAAGGCTTCCCGCTCAGCGTGAAACCCAACACAGGGCTTGAATTCACGACCCTGAGATCAAGACCTGGGCTGAGATCAAGAGTCAGATGCCCAAGCAACTGAGCCACCCAGGCTCCTGAGGACAGAACTTTTAAAAAGCAGGATATGGTAATCCACAAGTTGTACCTGCTCTTTTGAGTCATCTGCATTTGTATACCACTTTATAGCTCTTATACATGAACTATCTTATTCAACTTCAAAATAACTCTAAAGTAAACAGGATAAATGCTATTATTTCTGGTTTACAGATACGGTAAATGAAGCTCAGAAAAGTTTCAGTGATTTACTCCAGGTCATGCACCATGGAGTAGTGGTACCAGGTTAGAACTCAGATTTTTGGATTTGTAGCTTGGTACTTGACCACTGTAATTGTTTTATAACCTGTGGTTCATGCAGCAGGTACATTTAGTTTTTTAATCTCTTTATATTTAGTATTTTTCTCACTTGATTTTTTTAAAAAATTGTTTTAAGTTTATTTATTTATTTTGAGAGAGACAGACACAGTGTGAGCAGGGGAGGGGCAGAGAGAGAGGGAGAGAGAGAGAACCCCAAGCAGGCTCTGTACTCATGAACCATGAGACTAAGCCACCCAGGTGCCCCCTCACTTGATTTAAGTTTATTTATTTTGAGAAAGAGAGAAAGAGAGAGAAAGAATGAGCAGGGGAGAGGGAGAAGGAGAGAGAGAACCCCAAGCAGGCTCTGCACTGTCAGCATAGAGCCCAACACAGGGCTCAATCTCACAACTGTGAGATCATGACCTGAGCTGAAATCAAGAGTCAGACGTTCAACCAACTGAGCCACCCGAGAGCCCTGTGATATTTTTCTCACTTGAAAGAAAGCTCTGATTTCTTAGAAATGTAACTGGCTTCTGAAATGGCTTTATTTCATCTTGTTAATTTTCTAAGTATAGAATTTATTTATATTTATGGAAAAGTAATCTTCTTAAAGTGGATAATTATTTGTTATTATTCAAATTGCTTTTCATGTTTCCCAGTTATTTTTAATTGAAAATAGTATGTGTACTGTATTTTTTTATTATTATTTTTAAATGTTTATTTATTTTTGAGACAGAGAGCAAGTGAGAAAGGGGCAGAGAGAAAGGGACACACAGAATCTGAGGCAGGCTCCAGGCTCTGAACTGTCAGCACAGAACCCAACGCAGGGCTCAAACTCATGAACGCTGAGATCGTGACCTGAGCTGAAGTCGTATGCTTAACCAACTGAGCCACCCAGGTGCCCCATGTACTGTATTATGGTGGAAATATTTCCTTTCAGGGGCTAGTAAATGATATACTCCACTGCCATGAGGCACAAATTATTCATTATAAAAAATGCTTTTTTTTTTTTTTTAAACTTTTTTTTTTTTAATTTTTTTTTCAACGTTTTTTATTTATTTTTGGGACAGAGAGAGACAGAGCATGAACGGGGGAGGGGCAGAGAGAGAGGGAGACACAGAATCGGAAACAGGCTCCAGGCTCTGAGCCATCAGCCCAGAGCCCGACGCGGGGCTCGAACTCACGGACCGCGAGATCGTGACCTGGCTGAAGTCGGACGCTTAACCGACTGCGCCACCCAGGCGCCCCTATAAAAAATGCTTTTATGAGTAAGATCATAGGAGGCTTACTGTGGTGGCTTAGGGTTCTACAGGGGCTCATATTTTAATTTTTTTTTTAAATGGCAACTTTGTTTCTTACAAGCTAACAAAATACAATTCTCAGTGAAAATAAATGTATTGTAATATTAAAATGGGCCAGCTACGGAAATCTAGAGTGCATCATATATTATTTGTTAGCCAGTGTGACATTTCTAGCGCAGCAGGCAGTTCAGGCAATTTTAAAGTTTTAAAAATTGTGTAGTCTGGCAATTCTAATCATTCTAATCCAATACACATTGTTTTACATTGAATTCAACATCTAGACAGGTATCTTTGTACCAGTAGCTATCCTTCCAGATTGCTCAATATCCTCTGTTAATTTTATGGTCTTAAATGTATAATACAAACACATATGTTTTAATACCTTTTTCAGAGCAAATCCTCTCCTGTCACATACGTTTTGTGTCTAAACAACATTTCAGCACAGATTTGTTATCAAATATGAGGTCCCTGCCTGAAATAAACATTTTTGGTCAACTGGGAATGAACGATGCTTTGTTCACTACAAAAATGGATTCAGAGAGGCAATATTCAAGGCGAACAGAATGAAGGAAACCACCTTATCCTTACTAGTCAAGAAAGCAAAGGCTTTCCATCCTATTCTTTGGCTTTTTTGCTTTGCCATCCAAACATGATCACTTACCAAGTGGCAAAAACGCAAGACGGTTTCCAGCCATGGAGAGCTCATTGAGGCTGGGCAGCTGGCAGAGATGACGGGGCACACACCATAGACGATTTCGGTCCACAGTGAGGTACTGCAGAGAAAGGCACAGGTGAAGCCTCTCGGGTAAAGTTAGCAAACGATTGGTAGAAATGTCTAGTGTCTGCAGCTCCTTCAAATCGCCAACCTCTACAACCAAAATCAAAATTAAGATAAATCGCATTCTGATTAAGTGAATAAAATGAATCAATACTGTAACAGTTCAAACAAATAAAATCAGTAGCTGCCATGATTTCCAGAAACATGAATGCTGAAGTATGCAAATAATCCAACAGAGGTAGGTGTCTTTAAATTAGCTTGCCAACGTTTTTTTCTTAATGGAAAAGAGGGCTAGCTTGGAAAGGGGAGAGATACAAGGTAGTGAACATGAGCCAGAAGTCTGTCACTAGGGCTTCTGCTTCTTGATGAAATCGAAAGTTGTTGCTAGTGTGGGAAAAGAACAGTTACAGTCACTTCAAGGTGAAGTGACTTTGCTACTTTTGTGACTTCTATCTAAGTAAACAGTAGGAGACTTAAAAATATATAGTATCCCAGGGAGTGTATCTTGTTCATATGAACTAAACAGAAAAACTTTTGGACAAAAAATTAGGATGTCTTGTGGAAATTTTCACCATGGTGAAGAACATAATAAGATTAAATTATCAGTAGGTAACATTTTTAGATATTGTCCAAGCATGTGGTTCTTTATTACAAACCCACTCAAAGTGTACACATCCTATGAAGATTTACTTTAATTCCACCCAAATGAAGTCCTTCCATTTACTTCAATATGCCCTCATTGTCAATACCCATAATTGTAATCTGTTCCATGGGGAGTACAATCATGCCAAGTCTGAAGGTTGGGAGGTTGTTACAAGGTACTTTGTCCTTCTCAGTTAAAACCACCCCCAAGCCTCTCTGGGCAGGGTAAGTTCTGCTAAGCGATCTCTAAGGAAAGGACATTTATTCCGTCAGGACAGCACAATCCACTCAAGCCTCTACAGGAAGCCCTGTGTAGGGCAAGTCTACTTCTTCCTCATCATGAACTTCCAAGTTGAAGACCTCAGCGGCCATCTCTTGGCCTTCTCTAACCCTGACCCTGTTCCAGGACTCAGTCCTCTCAGGGTAAGGTTTCCTGCTTACCTGCTAAGGTTTCCTGCTACTTTACTGCACCCCATTGGGCACATCCCAGTTTGTTCAGGGCTAGGGTTAGTATTAGCAATGTCTTCTCTACTGGACAGAAAGTCTTCTACCCTCTTGGATGCCCAGTTATACAGATTACCTTTTCTTACTGCTACAGACCAGGGGTTGGCAAACTAGGGCTCATCGGCAAACTCTGGCCCATGGTGCACTTCTGTACTGCTTGCAAGCTAAAACTGGCTTCTACATTTTGTTTTTATTATTTTTTTTTTAATTTTAGACACAGAGAGAACACCAACAGAGGGAAAGGGACAGAGAGAGAGAGAGAGAGAGAGAGAGAGAGAGAATCTTAAGCAGGCTCCATGCTCAGTGCAGAGCCCAATGCGGGACTCAATCCCACAACCCTGGGATCATGATCTGAGCCAAATTCAAGAGTTGGATGCTTAATGGACTAAGCCACCCAGACACCCAAGTTTTTATATTTTTAAAAGGTGACTGGGGTGCTTGGGTGGCTTAGTCTGTTAAGTGTCTGATTCTTATATTCAGCTGCAATCATGATCCCAGGGTCATGGGATTGAGCCCCACAATCGGGCTCTGTGCTCAGCATGGAGACTACTTGGGATTCTCTCCCTCCTGCCTCTGTCCCTCCCCTACTTGCACGTGCTCACTCTCTTGCTCTCTCTCTCTCTTTCTCAATAAATAAATAGATAGATAGAAATATAAATAAATAATAAAAGGTGGCAAGAAAAACCCAACAAAGGCAAAAAAGAATACATGGCAGAGACCGTATGTGGCCTGCAAAGCTTAAAAATATTTACTATCTTGCCATTTATGGAAAAAGTTGGTCAGTCTTTGTTAGAGACGGCTACCTGGAGTATTTTTCGTAACTATTTTTAATAAAAAATAGTACTAGTACAAAATGTATTAATTTCTAGTTATTTTTATATTACAAGGGATTTATGCTAGGGAATTTATACTTTATTCCACAATTTCCCTAATACTGGACAACGTTTGCATTTGCAAAAGGGCAGGGAGGATTCAGGGAACAGTCTGTGATGCTTAATTGGAGTTTTGTTCTATTTGAACCAAACTGGTGCACACAGGAGTCAATTTCATTCTTGGTTCCATTAGCACAGCATTTCATTTACGTATATCTGCCTATCTACCTACCTAATTCACACCAAAAAATGCTTCTGATTTGGGTAGTATGGGGTGAGGAAGTTGAGGGAAGAATCATTATGTTCTAGAATTGAATAAATAGCACCAAGAAGCTTTCCTGACATCACTTTTATAAAGTGATTATAGGAGTGAAATGGGATGGAAATACAACCAATCAGCTACACACCACGGGGCAAGGCGCCAGAGAAAAAAAGAGACCAGGTCTCCACCACTGAGAATTGCATTACATATAAAAGACGATGCATGATAGGAGGTCAGAGAAAGAGGAGGTAGATGAGGGGCCCGGAGAAGCTTTTGCAAAGCCTGGAGGAGACAACAACTTGAATAGGTGAAAAGAAAAATGGATATAGCATTCCCAGCAGGGGGCGGGGGGTGGGACTGAAAGATCTGGAAAGGCATGGAAGTGAAATAACAAATACAGTACATACAATGGGCTATTTGGAACCTAACAAATATCTATGGGAGAAGGGGAGGAAATAAGTTCAATGCGAAAGGCTTCATGGAGGCATGAGTAGTAATGAATAGTGGGTAGAGAAGCTTGGGTTTACTGTAGTGAGAACACGACATTTCCTGAAGATTCTTGAAGACGAACAGCACTCTTTTGAAAAAACTAGAATGATGGATATATAAAAAGCAATGGAATGGAAAGAGATTCTAGGCTGAGAAAACAAGGAGACATTTGATGAGAACAGAGGCAGCGTGACAAATTCAAAGAATTCCAGAAACATTTTAAGAAAAGCATCAAGTATGCTTGATTAGAAACAGAAAATAGTGAAATAAAAACTGGTCAAGGATAATTTTAGCGTTTCTAGATTACTACACTCTAAGTATGGTGATGCCAATGTCAAAAACTTTATTTTTTATGAAAAGACTAAAATTATACCAATACTTTTGAATTGCAGCATCTATTAAACCATGTATTTAAAGAAATTTGAAAAAACTATCAAAAATCACATGGGAGCAAGCAAAATAAATTATTTTAATCATTATTTCCAAAATAATTAAAGTTGTAAAAAAGTATTTTGATGTGGCTGCAAAAATTACGAAGGCTTGCAATTATCCACCATTTTGATTCATCACTGCCTTATTGTATCGTGAGATGGGGAAATAATATGTGATTATGATTTAAAATTTTCCATAACGTGATGACTTACTTTTTACAGTGGTAACAGATCAATATTTATACTCTGCTTTTGCAGACATGCACACATATTTCAGATACTAAAATTAATAACATTTCTGACAAAAAAAAAGGGAAACATAATACTGTCAGTACCAAAGGTCAAAGGACTAAGGAACTGGAAGGAACGAAAAGCTGACATTTCTTACTTCCTATATGAGATGAATAAAAAGCATTTTATTAAATCTGAAACATGTAGGACTGCATATATTAAATGAACAAATAGAACAAAAGGACGTTATTCTTAGTAGCTTATTATTTAGGCCTTTCAAACTGTTGCAAAAAACTCAAACTATTATTTCAACTGAAGTACTGAGTTGAGTACTATGTATAATGTGTTTGGAAAATTATTTTGTCATACTATGAAAGTATGTGAGGAAGAGAAATAAAATTAAATAGCTTCTAGGCAGACTCAATTAAGCCTGATTTTCATGACCATTTTATACCAGGACACAAATCTAAAACTACACATGGTTATCTTAACTTCAATAATTGATTAAAAAATATACTTGCTTAAGCTCAGCCAACGGAAAATACATTTTTAGAAAGTAATGGAGTCAAACAATCTGAGAATTTAACATTTTTTTAAGTTTATGTATTTATTTTGAGAGAGAGAGGGAGAGAGAGTGAGAGAGAGAGAGAGAGAGAGAGAGAGAATCTAAGGCAGGCTTTGCGCTGTCCATGTAGAGCCCAATGTGGGACTCAAACTCATGAACCATGAGATCATGACCTGAGCTGAAGTGGGACACTTAACTGACTGAGCCACCCAGATGCCCTTAAGATTCTAACTTACACAAAAGAAACAGGAAATAAGCCTGGGGATAGCAATACTTCAGGAGAAATAAAGAAACAGAATCGTAAGTGTGGACTCAAGCTAAAAACTAGGCAACTGTCAGCCAAACATAAATCTAGCAAATGTGGTCAAGTCGGAAGATTACACTGAGGCCAGGACAATAGGATGCTCTTAAGTAACTCTGCTGCTCTTCCTTCATTCCTGAAAATCTGAGATTCCTGCTTTTATCAGTTCAGTCAGACTGAAAAACTTAGTGTTTCTTGTAGAGCAGGTATGCTGACAACAACTTCTCTTACTTAGTTCTCCTTTATCTGGAAGTGTCATTATCACTGTAATTTCCTAAAGATTATTTTCATTAGATATAGAATTCTAGGTTGGCCATTCTTTTCTCTCAGTACATCTTTAAAGATGTTCCACTGTCCTCTAGCTTCCATAGTGTCCAAGGAAAACCCCACAGGTACTTGAATCATTTCTTTAAGTACTTTCAAGATGTGTTCTTTGACTTTAGTCATTAACAGACTGACTATATCTGTACATGACTTTCTTTGGATTTATCCTAGTTGGGGTCACAGCTGAGTTTTTTAAGTAAACTCGACACTCAATTTGGGACTTGAACTCACAACCCCAAGATCAAGAGTTACATGCTCTACCAATGGAGACAGCCAGGTCCCCTTAGCTGAGCTTTTTAAACCTATAAATTTAGGTCTTTCGTCAAATTTTCTAAGTTTTAGTCATTATGCCTTCAAATTTAAGAGTTATTATAACTGAGTAATCTAATAGACTACTTACTTACTTTTCTTCTTTTAAGTTCTTTAAGATATGCATGACTGCTGAAGGCAAAAAACAAAGCATTACCTGGTATGATTTTCAATGTATGAAGATGTACTACTTCTGATAAGTATAACACAAAGGTCAGTGGAGGAAAGCAAAAGGAGTTTCCACAAAGATTTTGAAAGATATGTATAATGTGACTTCTAATGCAATAAGCCAAAAATAAAATAAATTTTAAAAGAGATAAGCCTAGGGGCGCCTGGGTGGCGCAGTCGGTTAAGCGTCCGACTTCAGCCAGGTCACGATCTCGCGGTCCGTGAGTTCGAGCCCCGCGTCGGGCTCTGGGCTGATGGCTCAGAGCCTGGAGCCTGTTTCCGATTCTGTGTCTCTCTCTCTCTCTGCCCCTCCCCCGTTCATGCTCTGTCTCTCTCTGTCCCAAAAATAAATAAACGTTGAAAAAAAAAATTAAAAAAAAAATAAAAGAGATAAGCCTATAAAGCCAATAAATGAATTAAAATAGAATACTAAAACATATTTAAACAACAGGAAAGGCAGGAAAGAGGGAATAAAGAAACAAAACTAGAGGGCACAAACAGAAAACTAATAATAAAATGGTAGGCCTAAATCTAAAGAGGTCAATAATAACATTAAAAGGAAATAGCCCAGGGGCGCCTGGCTGGCTCAGTCAGAGGAGCACATGACTCTTGCTCTTAGGGTTGTGAGTTCAAGCACCACATGGGATGTAGAGATTACTTAAATAAAAAACCAACAAACCAGATTTTAAAACAAAGACTGTAACAAGAGATAAATAAGGACATTATATCCTAATTAAGGGAGTTATCCATCAAGAAGATCTAACAGTTGTAACTATGTATGCCCCCAACTTTGGAGTACCCAAATATATAAATAAATAATAAACATGAACTCACTGATAATAATACCATAATACTAGGAGGCCTTATTACCTCACTTACAGCAATGGACTGGTCTTCTAAGCAGAAAATCAACAAGAAAACAATGGTTTTGAATGACACAGTGGACTGGATGGACTTAACAAATATATTCAGAACATTTCATCCTAAAGCAACAGAATATACATTCTTTTCAAGCACACACAAAACATTCTCGACCACTGGGTAAGGAAAGGGGAAAAAAATAGTTTCAAACAGAGAGGGAGGCAAACCATAAGAGACTCTTAAATACAGAAAACAAACTGAGGGTTAATGGGAGGGGGAGGGAGTAAATGGGTGATGGACATTGAGAAAATGGGTGATGGGCACTTCTTGGGATGAGCACTGGGTGTTGTATGCAAGCAATGAATCACGGCAATCTACTCCCAAAACCAAAGAGCACACTGTACACGCTGTATGTTAGCTAACTTGACAATAAATTATATTTTAAAACAAAAACAAAAACAAAAAACAAAGAAACATTCGCTAGAATAGAACACATATGGGGTCAAAAATTAGCCCTCAACCTCAGTCAGTTAAGTGGCCGACTTTGGCTCAGGTCATGATCTCACGGTTCATGAGCTTGAGCCCCGCATCAGGCTCTGTGCTGACAGCTCAGAGCCTGGAGCCTGCTTTGGATTCTGTGTCCTCAACTCTCTCTGCCCCTCCCCGGCTCGTGCTCTGTCTCTCTCACTCTCAAAAATAAATAAAATATTAAAAAAAAAAATTGGCCCTCAACAAGTACAAAAAGATCAAGATCATACCATGCATATTTTCAGATCACAATGCCATGAAATTTGAAATCAACCACAAAAAAAAAATAAAATACGTGGAGGTTAAAGCATATCTAGTAAAGAATGAATGGGTTGACCAGGAAATTAAAGAAGAAATAAATGAAAAACTAAAAAAAAAGTAAATATCATGAGGACACCAATTCAAAGAGACTACCGGATTGGATTGAAGTACAAGATCTTAGTATTTCAGAAGGAATCCATTTTTTAAATTTATTTTTTTATTTTAGAGAGAGAGTGTGTGTGTGAGTGAGGCAGAGGGGTGGAGGAAGAGGGAGGCAGAGAGAGAGGGGAGAGAGAATCTAAAGCAGGCTCCATGCTCAGTGCAGAGCCTAACATGGGGCTTGATCCCACGATCCTGGGATCATGACCTGAGCCAAAATCAAGAGTTGGATGCTCAACTGACTGAGTTATCCAGGAGCCCCTAAAAGCTGGGCCTTCCAGTAGGATGGAGTGAGAAGGTTGCCAAATCTTCCCCTAAAAAAAAGTAACTATAAACTATCAAAAGCAATCATTTCAGTACTCTGAAAACTGACCAAAAGTTTTCAACAAATGGAGAAGCACTTATTCATGAAAAACGACAGCACTTCCAATAAAAAGAGTGGAAATATGTGGGATGCTTCTTTGGGGTGGCTCCTATCGCTCCACCCAGCTTGGTTGGTACAATAGTTCTAATATGGCAGGGCAGAGTACAAACAACCAGCAGTTTCACTGCTGGAGGGGGCTTACATGATTTGAAATGAAAAGTGAAAAACCTACTGTGCTTAATAATTTGTCATAATCTTGGTCACAAGTGAACATGGGAGGCCAATGATTTTATGAGGCTGAGGGATGTTCTTGGTTGAGGCAAGCACTAAATTGGGCAGATAGGCCATTTAACAAGGAGGTATGGGATATGAAACAGGAAGAAATTTGACAGACTCTCCACATATACCATGCTGAGAGGAAGTCATGAGCAAACACAGGGAAGACCAGACAGGGTTCAAGTGATTTACAAATTCTAGGTCTACAGAGAATTTGCAAGCATGCACATGGGAGAAAAGAGAGAGCCCAACAGAAAATAATAGGGTACATCTGGAAACTGCCTAAATGTTAAATGGGTTTCTGAATCCACACACAGATCCACTGACAGAGAATAGAAGTCTTACTAGCTCAAGGTGTTCAACCACCAAGCTGCATAGATCAAATCCTAATAAGTTAGTCTTAAAACTAAAACAAGAGGGGCACCTGGGTGGCGCAGTCGGTTAAGCGTCCGACTTCAGCCAGGTCACGATCTCGCGGTCCGTGAGTTCGAGCCCCGCGTCGGGCTCTGGGCTGATGGCTCAGAGCCTGGAGCCTGTTTCCAATTCTGTGTCTCCCTCTCTCTCTGCCCCTCCCCCGTTCATGCTCTGTCTCTCTCTGTCCCCAAAATAAATAAACATTAAAAAAAAAAAATTATAAAAAAAAAAAAAACTAAAACAAGAAGGAAAAAAAAAACAGAGAAATCAGTGGTCACACACTGTAGGGGAAATGGATTTCATATTTTTAGTCCAGGCAAATTACTATGAATATCAAATTGGTACACAGAAATAGCAATAATCCTCATGTAGGAAAAAAAAAAATCAGAATCCAGAGTTACTACATTATTTAACGTGTCCATTAAAAATTACAAAATATGTGGGGCGCTTGGGTGGCTCAGTTGGTTAAGTGTCTGACTTCGGCTCAGGTCATGATCTTGCGGTTTGTGAGTTCGAGCCCCGCGTCGGGCTCTGTGCTGACCACTCAGAGCCTGGAGCCTGTTTTGGATTCTGTGTTTCCCTCTCTCTCTCTGACCCTCCCCCGTTCATGCTCTGTCTCTCTCTGTCTCAAAAATAAATAAATGTTAAAAAAAAATTTTTTTTTAAATTACAAAATTTGCAATAAGACAAGAAAATATAACCCATACACAGGAAAACATTAATAAACAGAAAATGATTCTAAGTGGATCCAGATGTTGAATGTAGCAGACAATGGCTTCAAACCAGCTATAATAAATATACTGAAAGAACTAAAAAGAATGGCACCTGGCTGGCTTAGTTGGTAGAGCAGGCGACTCTTGATCTTGGGGTTATGAGTTCAAGTCCCACACTGGGCTAGAACTAACTTTAAAAAATAAAAAAAAGAACTAAAAATAACAAGTTCAAAGAAGGAAAGTATGATGACAGTGACACACACACACACACACACACACACACACACACACACACAAAACACCTAAAAACCAATTGTAAGAAAACTAGAAAATTCACAAATATGTGGAAATTAAACAATATGCTACTGAAAAACCAATGAGCCAAAGAAGAAATCAAGAGAAAACTTTTTAAAAAGCCTTGAGACAAATGAAAATGGAAATAAAATATACTGAAACTTATATGAGGTACAGCAAAAGCAGTTCTAAGAGGGATATTCATAGCAAAAAAATTCCAACATCAAGAAACCAGAAAAACTCCAGCAATTTAATTTTATATATTAAGGAACTAGAAAAAGAAAAACAAATAAAGCCCAAAGTTAATAGAAACAAGGAAATAATAAAGATCAGAGCACAAATAAAAGAAATAGAAAAGATTAATGAAACTAGGAGCTGGTTCTTTGAAACAATAAACAAAATGGTCAAACCTTTAGGTAGACTCACCAAGAAAAAACAAGAGGACTCTAATAAGATCAGAAATAAAAGAGGAGACTTACAACTGACACCACAAAAATACAAAGGATCACATGAGACTACTAAGAACAATAATATACCAACAAATGTGACAATTTAGAAGAAATGGATAAATTCCTAGAAAAATACAACCTATCAAGAATGAATCATGAAGAAACAAAAGATCTGAACAGACCATTTACTAGTAAGGAGATTGAATCAATAATCAAAAACATCCCAACAAAGGTTCAGGACCAGATGGCTTTCCTGATGAATTCTACCAAATATTCCAAGAAAAATTAACAGCAATCCTTCTCAAACTCTTCCAAAGAATAGAAGAGGAGAGAGCACTTCAAAACTCATTTTATGGGGCCAGCATTACCTTGATACCAAAACCAGAAATGCTCCAAGAAAAGAAAATTACTAGCCAATATTCCTGAAAAACAACACAAAAATTCTCAACAAAATATTAGCAAACTGAGTTCAACAATACATAAAAGGATCATATACCATGATCAAATGGGCACTAATCCCAGAGATGTAAGGATGGTTCAATATCCTCAAATCAATGTAATAACACCACATTAACAAAATAAAGGATAAAAAATCATATGATCATCTCAATAGATGCAGAAAAAGCATTTGACAAAATTCAACACTGTTCCATAACAAAAACTTTCAAAAAACAGGGCACAGAGGAAATTTACCTCAACATATTAAAGGTCATATATGATGCCCACAGCTAACATCATACTCAATGGTGAAAAGCTAAAAGCTTTTCCTCTAAGATGAGGAAAACACAAGAATGCCCACTCTTAACACTTTTATTAACATAGTATTGGAAATCCTAGTTAGATCAATTAAGCAAGAAAAAGAAACAAAAAAGCATCCCAACTGGAAAGAAAGAAGTACAACTGTCACTACTTCAGATGACATTATATAGAGAACATTCTAATGATTCTACCAAAAAACTGTTAAACTAATAAACAAGTTCAATAAAGTTATAGCTTACAAAATCAATATATAAAAACCTGTTGCATTTTAATACACTAATAATGAACTATCAGAAAGAGAAATTTAAAAAACAGTTCCATTTCCAATTGCATCAAAAAGAAAAAAAAACTAGAAATAAAATTTAACAAAGGAGGTGAAAGACCTGTACATTGAAAACTATAAGACACTGATGAAAGAAACTGAGGAAGATACAAATAAATAGAAAGATATACTGTGCTCATGAATTTAAAGACTACTGTTAAAATGTCCATACTACCCAAAGCAATCTACAGATTCAATGAAAACCCTATCAATGCCATATCAATGGCATCCTTCACAGAAATAGAACATATAATCCTGAAACTTGTATGGAACTACAAAACCCCAAATAGCCAGAGCATTCCTGAAAAAGAACAAAGTTGGAGTATCACACCCCCTGGTTTCAAACTATATTACAAATGATAGTAATCAAAAAGCATGATATTGGCATAAAATAGACATAAAAATCCATGGAACAGAACAGAGAGCCCAGAAGTAAACGTGGTCAATTAATTTACAACAAAGGAGTCAAGAACAGACAATGGGGACAGAAGTGTCTTCAATAAATGGTGTTGAGAAAACTGGACAGCCACATTTAAAAGAACGAAAGTGGGCAACTATCTTCCACCATACAGAAAAATAAACTCAAAATGGATTAAAGAATGTAAGACCTGAAACCATACTCCTAGAAGAAAACAGGCAGTAAGCTCCTTCGTATCAGTCCTGGTGATGATTTTTTTTGAATCTGACACCAAAAGCGAAGGCAACCAAAGCAAAAATAGCCAAGTGGGACTACATCAAACTAAAAAACTTCTGCACAGCAAAGGAAACCATCAACAGAATGAATAAGCAACCTAATGAATGGGAAAAAAAATATTTCTAAATTATATATCTGATAAGGGGTTAATGTCCCAAATAAGTAACTCCTACAACTCAACAGCAAAAAAAGACCCAATGTAATTTAAAAATGGGCAGATTTGAACAAACATTTTTCCAAAGAAGACATACAGATAAGACAGCAGACGCATGAAAACATGCTTAGCATCACTAATCATCAGGGAAATGCAAATCAAAACCACAAATGTGATACCATCTGATATCTGTTAGATTGGCTATTATAAAAAAAGACAAGAAATAACAACTGTTGGAGAGGATGTGGAGTAAAAGGGACTCTCTCATGCATTGTTGCTGAGAATATAAATTGGTGCAGCTACTACAGAAAATAGCATGGAGGTTCCTCAAAAAATTAAAAATAGAACTACCATATGATCTAGCAATTCCACTTCTGAGTATTTATCCAAAGAAAAATGTACTCAAAAGGATATACGCACCTCCTTGTTCACTTCAGTGATAGCCAAGATATAGAAACAACGCAAGTACCCATTGATGGATGAATGGATAAAGAAAATGTGTAATGGAATATTATTCAGCCATAAAAAAGAATGAAATCTTGCCATTTGTGACAACATGATAGACTTTGAGGGCATTATGCTAAGTGAAATAAGGGAGAGACAAATACCATATGATACCACTTATATGTGGAAACTTAAAAAAAAAGCTCATAGGGGCGCCTGGGTGGCTAAGTCGGTTAAGCGTCCGACTTCAGCTCAGGTCACGATCTCGCGGTCCGTGAGTTCGAGCCCCGTGTCGGGCTCTGTGCTGATGGCTCAGAGCCTGGAGCCTGCTTCAGATTCTGTGTCTCCCTCTCTCTCTGCCCCTCCTCCGTTCATGCTCTGTCTCTCTCTGTCTCAAAAATAAATAAACGTTAAAAAAAAATTAAAAAAAAAGCTCACAGATACAGAAAACAAAACAGTGGTTGCTGGGGGTGGGGTCGGACAGGCAAAATAGGAGAAGGGGGTCAAAAGGTATAAATTTCCAGTTATAAAATAAAGTCATACAGATTTAATGTACCGTATTCATGACTATAGTTAGCAACACTATATTGCATATTTGAAAGTTGGTAAGAGAGATGGGGTGCCTGGATGGCTCAGTTGGTTAAGCATCTGACTTCAGCTCAGGTCATGATCTCGCGGTTCATGAGTTCCAGCGCCACACGCAGAGTGTCAGCTGTGCTGACAGCTCAGAGCCTGGAGCCTGCTTTGGATTCTGGGTCTCCCTCTCTCTCAGTCCCTCCCCTGCTCATACTCTGTCTCTTTCTCTCTCTCAAAAATAAATAAACATTTCAAAAAAAAAAAAAAGGAAGTTGGTAAGAGAATAAATCTTAAAAGTCCTCATCACAAGAAAAAAAATTTTTATAACTATAGTGATGGATGTTAACTAGGCTTATTGCAGTGATCATTTTGCAGTATACACAAATACCAAATAATTATGTTGTACACTTGAAACTAATATAATGTTATACGGCAATTATACCTCAAATAAAAATGAAAAAATGTCAATAGAAGGCAATATAGGAGATACAGAGGAACATAATAGATATGAGTTGTGTAGAATACGAATAGCAAAATGTATGATGTAAACACATCCTTATCAACAATTACAGTGAATGTCAACAAACAAAACCCAATCTAACAAGAATGTCAGATGGTCTAAGAAACGCCATGTTGTCTTTAAGAAGCACACTTTAGATTTAACTTTACAAATAGGCTAAAAGTAAAACAGATGCAAAAAAACATAAGCCATGCAAAAAACAACAAGAAGAGAAATAGACTAGCTATATTCATATCAGAAAAAATAGACATTAAAGCAAAAATATTATTAAGAGACAAACAGGAACATTTCATGACAATAAAACGATTAGTCCCTCTGGAATGTATAACAATTTATAAGTACATAGACTCTAAAGACCCAAACATACATAAAGCAAAAACTGACAGAACAGAAAGGAAAAGTAGAGCTTCTAATACATTATTCTCAATAGACAGAATGTAAACAAGGATGCATAAAACTTATACTACACTATCAACCCCATAGACCTAATTTGACATTTACACAACACTACAGCAGAATATACCTTCTTTTCAGGTATACATGGTACATTCTCCAGTAAAGACCATTCACTCAACCAAAAAACAAGTCTCATATTTAAAGGTATTGAAATGAGGAGCACCTGGCTGGCTCAGTAGGTTAAACGTCCAACTTCAGCTCAGGTCATGATCTCACAGTTTGTGGGTTCAACCTCCACATCAGGCTGTATGCAGACAGCTCAGAGACTGGAGCCTGCTTTGGATTCTGTGTCTCCCTCTCTCCCCCTCCCCTGCTGATGCTCTCTCTCTCTCAAAAATAAACATCAAAAAAAAATTTTTTTTTAAATTTAAAGGTGTTGAAATCATACAAAGTATGTTCTGTAAACAAAATGAAATTAAGTTAGAAATCAGTACCAGGAAGAAGTCTGAGAAATTCCCATTATTTGGAAATTTAAACAACACTCTTCTAAACAACCCACAAATAAAAGAAATTATAAGGAATATTACAAAATATTTTGATGAAATGAAAAGGGTGCAACATATCAGAATTTATGGGATACAGTTAAGGAAGTGCTTAGTGTAAAATTTAATGCCTTAAATGACTATATTAGAAAAGAAAGTTTCAAACTCCTTACCTAAACTTCCACCTTAAGAAATGAGAAAAAGAAGTGAAAACTAAACCCAAAGCAAACAGAAGAAAATAAATAATGAAACTTATAAAAGTACACAGGTCCTATGGGATGGATGAAGGCTGGTGTACAAGGGGCACAGGAGAATCTCAGGGGATAACTGGGATTTTGTCTGTGTTTGATGATGGTGGTGGTGACACAACCAAAGGGTAAATTTCTGTGTATGTTAAAATAAAAAATAAAAACAGTGACACATTATTTTCAAAAACAAAATTCTTTCTAAAAGTTAAAAATAAAATGTATATTAAGGCAAAATTTTAAAAATCCTATATATTGATTCTCTGGACATTAGAAAGAAGCAGAATAATTATTCTGGGTATAAAATTTACAGAATTCAATTAGTTCCTTAGCCATTTTTCCTTCCTTCCTTCCTTCCTTCCTTCCTTCCTTCCTTCCTTCCTTCCTTCCTTCCTTCCTTCCTTCCTTTTTGGTGTAAAACAGTGATTTTATTAAAGCATGGGGACAAGGGGCACCTGGGTGGCTCAGCTGGTTAAGCGTCTGACTTTGGCTCAGGTCACAATCTCATGGCTGGTGGGTTCGAGCCCCGTGTCAGGCTCTGTGCTGACAGCTCAAAGCCTGGAGCCTACTCTGGATTCTGTCTCTCTCTCTCTCTGCCCCTCCCCTGCTTGCACACGCACACACACACACTCTCTCTCTCTCTCTCCCCTAAATAAATAACATTTAAAAAAGTTTTTTTAAATAAAGTTTAATAAAGCATGGGGACAGGACCCTTGGGCAGAAAGAGCTGCCCAGTTCTTTAGCCGTTTTTATATCTAATGATGTGTTCCTTGAATTTTTCTGAAGTCTTTTTAAAAATATGGCATTACTACATTTCTTTTTAATAACAGTTCTATAATTAATTTATCATTAATAGATTTAATGTTGGCACCTTCAAAAATATTTACTGCTATGCTATCTTGAAATTAATGTGGTATGACTGATGTAGAGTTACAATGCATTCTTTCTAGAATACTAGTAGAATCCTGCTCTTTTCATCTGGTCTCTCTGTCGCCATACCATTCCCCAGGAGGTACACATCTGTGTGTATACTTTATTTCTTTAATGTACCTAGAATAATCCTACCTTCACAGTCATATTGTTTACTTTTATACTAAATATACAATACCTTCAAACTTTTCAGCTACTTATAGAGTATCCTGAAAATGATTTCGTTATCGCCACATAGTAATTACTTACACTAAGCATAAAAAAATAAAAAATAAACATTAGAGTGCCAATTTCAAAAGAAAAAAACAGCTAAGTCTCCTTTAAATCATCACTCTTCTGCTGATACACACTGACCTAACCTAAAATTTAAGAGGCAATGGGAAGGAAGCCACCCACTCCATGCCAAGCCAGTGACCACAGACAGAGTCAATAACAAGGCTTGGTATTTTCAAGCACTGGCTTTTTCCGGTACCACTAGAAACAGCTCTAATTTGAGCTCCAAAGCACACTAGGTTAGGAAGAGCAAGAAATAAAAGACAATACCGCAATGCCAAATTCCATTCTATATACAGTAAGTATCTCTCTTTATATTCTCTTTCTCTTGATTCGGCCGTGGAAGATACATACTCTGATATGCCGATATAGGTTCAAAACATAATCCTATTACTTATCAGCTGCACCTTTGGGTTATTTACTCAAATATTTAGATCATTGGTTTGATATTTCAAAAAAATCATCTGTAAAAAAAAAAGATAGAACATGTACCTCAGGTAATTAAGTGCAATGTCCTATATAATTTAATAATGTATGGCAGAAAACAATATTTATAATTTTCAGCTCATTATGCCACATAATAATCTAAGTGTAAATCCTGAATATAAATATTTTTAAATTGATGTAGTTTTTGGCACAGAAACAACTACAAACACAGTCTGTGTGTTTCTTATGTCTAACACAGACCCAAAGGGGCCCTTAAGAGGGAGAGGTCTTTAAGAAAATGGGCAGGACTACGTCCCTTGGTCAAATAAAAAAAACGAAAGCCAACTCAGATTCAAATGACCTATCAGTCTGTTCTGAAGGAGGGCTAACAACAGCATATAGATGTCAGGTTTCTTGGGTTAACAGCAATTACCAAACAATACAACCTCTTAGATATTACTTGTGACAACTGGGATCAAATCCTACATTTATTCTAAAGTCATAACAAACATCTGAATTAATATTTCCTTAAGAAGAAGTTTAACCCACTTATCTGACGTGAGAATTAGAATTCTACAAGGCTGAATATTGTTGTCTTTTTAAATCCAGACCGATCACTCTGCAAATAAGCAGCCTGTCTAGAAACGGCCTGCTTTCCACATGTGGGTCAAAACATGTTCACAGTCCAGGTAGAGAAAGTTTACCCTTAAACCCTTTAAAATTATTTTTTTACTAAAACAAAAAAAGTGTATAATGAAGACTTTTATTTTGTGGATATTTTATGAACTAGGTAATGGCCAAATCTGGGAATACCATTGGAAGTTGTCATTTCCTCCACAGAGACCGACAACAAAGGCTGCTGAGTAACAGGGATAGGCCACACTGCAAAACACCCACCGCATGTCTTCTTTCTACCTCCACTGTTAAACACTGAGCCCAGCACTGTTATCATTTCCTGCCCGAACTCACCCCAAAGCCTCCTTCTTGCTTCCATTCTGCCCTCTTCCCACCCATTTTCTAAAGGGAAGCCAAAGTGATATTAAAATGTAAGTCCAATCATGTTTCTTCCCTGTCCAAAACTCTGCCCTGGCTTCCCAATGTACATGCATAAAGTCTCACACACCATGTTACTAGCGATGAGGCCCCCTGATCAATACTGGCCTGACTTTCTCATCCACCTCCGACAATCCAATTACCCTGCCCTTCTTTCTGGCCGAAGAAAGTGTCAAAATTACTTCTTCCCTCAGAGACTTTGAATTGGCTATTACCTCTGCCAGGAATGCTCTTTGCCCAGCTCCTCACACTGTGGGCGCATTCTTGTCTTTTGGAACTCCACTATCGTATTTTCACAATGGCCTTCCTGGACACCCTAATTAAATAAGACTGCTTTTTCTAAATTATAGGATACCATTTATTTCCTTCCCTGCATTTACCACAATCTTTACTTATTTTATTTATTCATTTATTTACCTATTAAACCACAGTCAGTGCCTCCCATAAGAAAATAAACTTCACCAGAGCAGGAGCACTGACTGCCTTTATTTACTGCCATAACCCTAGCATCGACCAGATTCTAATTCATGGTAGGTGTTAAGTAAATATTCTTTGAATTAATTAATTAATCCCTTAAACTGTCTCACTTGTTATGTAACCCCAGACTAGACTTACAGCCTTAAAAAACCTCACAATTTATGATTCAAATTTATCAAAATTACAACTACTGTAGAACTTCAAGACAACTTACAAATCCTTGAAAAGAAACTGTGAAATCCAAGACTGCCAGAGTTTTATCGCATGATGAACACAATTTAAGTTTTCCCCAATGCCTTATAATTATCTCTGTGGACATAAGGAATGGGAATATTCTAGAATAGAGATTAACAGAAGACTAGCTGCCCACATATTATATAGGCCCAGACGGCTGAGCATTTTCAAATTTTTGTATATTATTTCCTTTATACAACCGCAAAGAAATATAAGATATATAATTTATCAAGAATGATTATGAAATAATGTCACCAAAATTTTCAGAAGTTATATAAGCAAATATTGTCCTTCAAGGTCATCAGCCAGCAAAGCAAACCCAACTCCATGTCTTCATTCATATCTTTTGAAATTCTTGTCTTAGAATTGTCTTAAGATCTTGATACAGGATTGCTTCATGGAATCTAGGGATCAAATCCACCCTAAGAAGGACAGGATTGACACTACCAATTTTATTAAGAAGAACATGTCTCAAACTCTGAATGTAAACCCAAAAGAAAAAAAAAAATTTAATGTTTAAACAAGATTGGAATCCTCAGAATCACACACGCTGAGTATGTTCAACAATAGCTCAGGGACATTCTTAAAACGATGATGCTTTCTTGGTTTTGGAAATTATTTAAAAACTTTATCTGAAGATCTTATTTAAACTTAACAACCACAGACTCTTGTTGGAATGAGTGTGTCTTTAAGATAATCAATTCGAAGGAATTAACAATAACTTGGCTTTGTGAATTCAGAATCTGGGTACATTTGTTCAACCACTACATCCTTTTCATACTTGGGTAAGTGTAATTACATCTATCCAGTTTGGAAAAGCTAAATCCATTCCTTAATTGGACCAGTTGATGGACCAGAAATAGCCTGAATTTGGTTCACATCCTGATACAATGGGACTGAGGGGGTGATTATTTGTGGGGTCCAAACGGTACCAGTGTGTTTCTCCATCTTCACGCTTCTCCCCCACCACAGGTGCTCACTTGCACATGCTCCCTCCTATGACAGCAGGTGCATAATGTGTATCAAAGGCACCATGAGTTAAATAAGTGTTAGGAGACTTGCTTCAGAACCTACTCACCAATTATATTATTTCCAAGGGGAAACAGTTTATGGATTAAACAGGAACTTAAAAATAACATTTTTAATACCCTTTGTAATACACTACTTAGGGTCTTCCAGTATAGGACAAAACTGTCCACAATCACAAGGGGCTTGCTATGTATAACTGTGAATGTGTGGCAGGTTATGTTTAATAACAAATATTCACAGTGGAGAATAAAATGGAAAATACCAGAAAGCTCACTGAAAACAATCTATTAACCATGCATTTGTCTGATATAAGCAATATACAAGAACTTTTTAAAGTGAGAAACATCAAACTAGCATGTTAAGACATCCTCTTAATTATGAAAGACAATTAAATATTATTTGGGAGCTTTAAAATAAAATGCTCTGAACATATGACATGTGAGAAACACAAAAGAAACTGATGTGACTTAAATATTTGTGTCTGGGTATCAAGCCTGCCAATTAACTCCCAATAGAAATTTTTAAATGTTAAAGACAGTATAAAATAACATTGTTTTGACATTTTATGCATGATTAAATTATACACTAGACTCTCATTGAGTGTTCTTCAAAGTAAGTAATTTACCAGGTGTTTATCAGTTATCTAACCAAATAGTCAATTTGGCATTTGAAGTACCTAGCAAAATGTCAATGAGAATTTTGCAGAAGACAAAAAGTATCTAGAAAGTACTCTTGCTAAGTGGCAATTATAACTAACTGCTAGAAAGAAATGGCATACATCTCTTCTTCAGATATACTATCTTTAAAACTTAAAAACATTTATTCTAAAATTTAGCATCTTTATTACTGTTTAAGTTTACTTATTTATTTTGAGAGAGACAGACCACGAGCATGGGACAGGGGCAGAGAGAGACAGAATCCCAAGCAGGCTCGTGCTGTCAGCATGGAACCCAATGGAGGGCTCGATCTTATGAACCCTGAGATCATGACCTACGCCAAAATCAAGAATCAGAGGCTTAACCAACTGAGCCACCCAGGTGCCCCTCTTTATTACTGTTTTATGTCAGTACATGGATTACTACTTGGAAAAATTCCTCATCCTGCAGAGTCATGGAGACAACATATGCAGATTTTCATTTTATGTTATGTTTTAGTGACTGTCTATTTCACAGGTTTCTTCTAGGTAGGCTTTTTACCTCTTTACTGAGGTAGCACAATGGGATTTTGGCTTTGACCTGAATGAGACCCGGCAACCACTGTTGTCATAATATCATTGAATCATGGTCCAAAATAATTTTTTTTTAATTTTACTACTTTGCAGAGGATAGCTAAAAGCAATCCATGTTTCACTATCAGAAAGGAATGTTACTATTATAATGATGGCTTTCACCTCACTTTCTAAACACAAAACAGGGGAAAATTTTTTTTAATTAATTTTTTTTTTTTTTTTAAGAGAGAGAGTGTGTGTGAGCAGGGGAGAGGGGCAGAGGGAGAAAGACCATTTTAAGCAGGCTCAATGCTCAGCATGGAGCCCAACATGGGGCTCGATCCCACGACCCAAGCCAAAATTAAGAGTCAGACGCTCAACATACTGAGCCACCCCACGTGCCCCAAAACAGGAAAAAACTTTAAAGAGAAAAATTTTAGTCTGTATACATTTTAAATGATCCATTCTAGTTTATTTGAAATTCCCATATGTAATCAACCTGAAAAACAGAAAGTGGTGGATAAAGAAAATGATCTCCACTGATACTGACAGAACACTTAGACACCCCAGGGGAAACATATGAACCTTAGTTTTAAAAAACTCCATTAATTAAAAGAGTTCCACATTAAATACAAAATATAACTCTGATTTCTGAATGGGTGTCCTTTATAAGAAATTCACCTTATCACTATCAACATAAGAAATTCGACCTTAGGGGCGCCTGGGTGGGTCAGTAGGTTAAGTGGCCGACTTCGGCTCAGGTCATGATCTCACGGTCCGTGAGTTTGAGCCCCACATCGGGCTCTGTGCTGACCGCTCAGAGCCTGGAGCCTGTTTCAGATTCTGTGTCTCCCTCTCTCTGACCCTCCCCCGTTCATGCTGTCTCTCTCTGTCTCAAAAATAAATAAACGTTAAAAAAAATTAAAAAAAAAGAAATTTGACCTTAGAAAGTTCTGAATTTGTGCATACTGCCCGTCAATCTTAACAGCAAAGCAACAGGTTTCTAGGTTTACAACTTGCGGTAACTTGGAGTTATAGTGGAAATAACCAGCAAAATGAAAACAAAAAGTACACCACAGTGACTAACATCGAGGATACAAATGAAATGAGGGCATGGAATAATGTTAACTTTTTAATTCTAAACTCTCCTATAATGTTTATTTCTATATAATGTTTACTCTATATAATGCTTATTCTTATGCTCAGGTGTCAATAATAATATAAAATTAAATGCTTCATCACACACTTTGGGATTCCTTAGAAAAAGAGATTGAACAATTTTAAAAATGTGTAATATAGAGATACATATATTTTTAGCTGTATTTACTCTGCCTGGAAATGATCACATATAAATCTGTGAATAAAATTCTAAGAATCTGGACTTCCTAACAACATTTCAGCTCACTGAAATACAACAGAAAGAAAAAATTTAATAAATGTGTACATACAGTGCTGCTATGCAAATTTATGTTGCTGAGGGTCCTACAAATTCGGTCATAAAATGAAAAAAGCCACAGTCTAAAGAGTTTCTGTTAAATGCAAGTATCACAGAAAATTGTATGGTGCTTGGAAAGAGAACACACAGAAATAGATTTCTTCAGATTTCCATTTATTCCTAACCCCTTGGAAAAATACTGTGAAGTAGTACCGTTGCTTTGCTGTGAGCCAGTCAACATACACAGGAGTTCAAAACCTTTTATTATACTCCAGAAATCTTTTGTTGTGAGTTACATTAAGAAACCTTTCAAATGCCCCTCAATAACAGGAAGTAAAGGAACAATAAAAACTTGTAAGCACATAAAGAATACCAAATAGTTCAATGTGAACAGATGATTTATGCCTAGACGTCGTATTTCTTTCAGAAATGAGTTAGTTGCACATAAAATTTCCAAGGATATTAACATTTTCCAAATTAATTCATATTTTTTCATTTAATTATTTGAACTGGCAGTTTAGTAAAAACTAGGTTATGTCAAAACGACACCCAGAAAGTAACTTCAAAAAAAAAGAGCTAAAAAAAGGCGTTCATATTTACTTTGTACATTAATTTTATCTAAAACAAATGTTTGCGATAATAGTTGTGACAGAGTTCCTGGAACATCACTCATCTCGACAAGTGTTTGTTTACTCCAGCTATGTTCACAGAACACTAGTCTAGAGCAATGCTCCCATGGTTAGGTTAAGTTTAGGAAACACAATATGCTATACTGCTTATCAAATACACTTTAGCATATTAAAGATCGATTTATCAAGTCAGGAAACTGTTGATGTACCAACAGTTTCCCATTCATTTGGCCACGGTACACTTTTTTCACACAGCATGTATGAAAAGGTTAGAAAACTGCTGATAATCAACTTTGAAGGTGTACGCCCCCCCCATGTATTCCATTAAGAAAAATCTAACACTCTAAATATTAGTATTAATCTTTTTCTTTACTTTTGTATAGGAAAAGCAGAAAGGAATTATCTCAAACTCAGCTGAAGGGAAAGAACGTCAAAATGTGTTACGAAATTCTGGCTTTATTTTAATACGAGCGGTCAATGTAACCTTACGTACTAATGACATTTGTGACTCCGATTATTGTAACTGTTGGCTGTCAGCTTAAAAAAACACTGCCCTGGGGCACCTGGGTGGCTCAGTCGGTTAAGCATCTGACTTCAGCACAGGTCATGATCTTCCAGTTCATGGGTTCGAGGCCCGCACTAGGCTCTGTGCTGACAGTGCAGAGCCTGGAGCCTGCTTTGGATTCTGTGTCTCCCTCTCTCTCTGCCCCTTCCCTGCTCATGTTCCGTCTCTCTCTCTCTCTCAAAAATAAGTAAACATTAAAAAAAAAGATCTAAATATATTAAAAAAAAAAAAAAAACACACTGCCCTAAGGTCCAAGCTGGTATCAGCCCTGATCTTTACAGCCCAATTTTACAGATACTTTTATTTATTCTTGCAGACCTTTTGAAGAAAGTTCAGAGAATTTTAAAATTATATCTTACCTCATATCTGTCTTTAAAACTCTGTTCCATTACACATCAACTTTCCACTTTCTTCCTTCTAGCAAACAGGCATTCAGCCCCTTATGGCCCATGCTGCCATTACAGTAGCAATAATTTAAAAGTTACCTATAACAACATATGGAACAAGCCATATCCATAATCTCTTCAATTCTTTCACAAAGACATGATTTTCATGATTACGAGATAAATGGCTTCTACCACAGAAATTCTTCAGAAAAAAAGTTCCATGTGGAATACTAATAAATGAAACTAAAGGAGAAAAAGAGGCCATCCTGGTTTAAAATGACCCAACAAAAATATGGGTATAACTACTGATCAAATAATTTCGTATTCCCTTTGTATTTGCTTGCATTAACAGACAAAAACAGTATATATTACATGTTACAATTTATGAATGACTAAAAGTATAAGTGAAATAATTTTTAAACAACTTTGAAGTTTAGCAAAACTGTTAGCATAGTCTCTACAAACTCTACAAAAGGCTTACTAGTTGAGCCAACATGGCATAAGAATTTAATTACACCTATAACGGTGTTAAAATTTGCAAAAAGTATGAGCTCATTCCATTAATGGCACACAAAATTTGCTTAATTTGATGCTTTATTCAATTTTTCAAAGTGTAATACTTTTTGTTACAAATTCATATTTTTAAATAAAAGTTTTGGGGTGCCTGGGTGGCTCAGTCAGTTAAGTGTCTGACTTCGGCTCAGGTCGTGATCTCACGGTTCGTGAGTTTGAGGCCCACATCAGGCTCTGTGCTGACAGCTCGGAGCCTGGAAGCTGCTTTAGATTGTGTCTCCCTCTCTCTTGCCCCTTCCCTGCTTGTGCTCTGTCTCTCTCTCGCAAAAATAAATAAACATTAAAAAAATTTTTTTAATAATAAAAGTTTCAGGGGTGGGAAACAGACTACTAGTAGGCAAAGATAGTGTTTCTAATTCCTTATCTTAATCATGACCACTGTCATGGTCAGTGCCTAACAAAATGAGTGTCACAGAGTTTCAGATGTTAAACCTTTCTACATGGCCCATTCTCATTATGCACAAGCAGCAATAGCTAATTTTTGCAAAATTAGTTAATAGTTGGAAAAAATTAAAAAGAAAAATATGACTGGGTCAAAGCATAAGGACAAACAACTACACAGGAATCTATACTTATCTTAAAATTAAAACTTTAATTAAAAAGCAAGCAAAGCTATGGACTGCCAATAGCATTGCTATAATGCAATCCTGGGACTGTTTCCTACCACAAACATTTTAGGATAGGAGCAACTTTCCACTGGAAGTTCAGCCCATAATTAGACTATAGAAAGTTAGGGAAGCCTGGGTGGCTCAGTTGGTTAAGTGTCCGACTTCAGCTCAGGTCATGATCTCATGGCTTGTGAGTTTGAACCCTGCATCACGCTCTGTGCTGACAGCTCAAGCCTGGAACCTGCTTTGAATTCTGTGTCTCCATCTGTCTCTGCCCCTCCCCTGCTCGTGCTCTGTCTCTGTCTCTCTCTCTCAAAAGTAAACAAACATTAAAAAATTAAAAAAAAAAAAAAGAAAAGAAAAGAAAATTAATTAGGTTAGTGATTCAAAACACCAAGGCACTCTTGGCATCACAGAAACAATTAATATAGGAACAGTAGCACCTAAAACAATAAAATGAATGAATTTACTTTTCTGTTGCCTAGATACTATAGTCTGTTGATCTGCTGTTGTCCTCAATAATTCAATTATGTTTCACATGTTAAATCAATAGTCAACATGGAAATTATACTGTGCTCTTCTGAGAATTATTACACGAATTGCATGCTTACTTGTTTAAATCTGTAAGAAAAATCTCATCTTTTTATTCTCTGAAACATCAAAAATCTACAAAAGCCATTTTCTATCTTTGATTATTTTATTCTTTTGGAGTAAAAAGAATAAAAACGGATGTTAAATAATGCCCTAAGTAAAATAAAACCCGAAGTCTGAAGCTATATATTCATCTTTTCCTTTTATTTATTTTGAGAGAGAGAAAGAGAGCGAGCGTGTGTGAGCAAGTGTACAAGCAGGGGAAGGGCAGAGAGAGGGAGAAAGAAACCAAAGCAGGCTTCATGCTATCAGCATGGAGCCTAAAGTGGGACTCAAACCCACCAACCGCAAGATCATGACCTGAGCAGAAACCAAGTGTCGAACACTAAACCAACTGAGTCACCCAGGTGCCCCAAAGTTATATATATATCTTATTGCTCAGAAAACTATAATCAAAGATTTACATTTGTCTTTGATAATAGTCTTAGACATGAATCTGCAAGGATGGAGGAAACTCCATTGTGCCAGATGAGCTACATTTCAGAAAAATACTAAGGATACCAAAAAGACTTCTCAAGCTATGTTTGAATCAGTCTTCAATCCTTAGACAACTGGGAAGCTATATGTATGTGCAGGGGAATCCAAAAGAGTCCACCAAAAGTAAAAGCCAAGGTAGATGTGATAACTGACTGCCTTTGAGGGTACTCTCCAATCTAAACAATTTCAATCAGCAAAAGACAGAAGTCTTACAGGCTTGAAGTGCTGAGCTACTCCTAAACTACAATGGCTACTTCTAAACTACAAAGACACAGTGGCAACAGCTACAAATCCATGTTTAAAAAAAAAAAGACTAAAATCTGAGTAGAGTCATCAGAGGCTATATAACAAAAAATAAATAAAAACTCTCAGAAAAATGAATCAAAATCCAAAGCCGCGACAACATATTACCTAAATTTTGCAGTTTTCAACAACAGCAACAACAAAATGCAAGACATGGAAAAAAAACAGCAAAATGTGACCCATAGCCCGGAGGAAAAAAACATGTTTAAGAAGTCAACAGAAACTAACTCTGAATGGGTCTGGATGCTGAACTTGACAAAGATTTCAAAGCAGTTATTAGAAATATGTTTGAATAATCTAAGGAAACTATGTCCAAAAAAACTAAAGAAAAATATGATGATAATGACTCAATTGATAGAGAACCTAAATATAAAAATACAAGCCATAAAAAGAACCAAAGAAAAACTGTAAAAGTGAAAATATAGTAACTGAAATGAAAAATTTCCTAGATAGTCTCAGGAGCAGATGTGAGGTTGCAGAGGAAAGAATCAATAAACTCAAAAACATATCAACAGAAATTATCAAATCAGCAGTACAGAGACTCAGAGATCTGTGGGATACTATCATACGCATAATGGGAGTCCCAAGAGAAGGGAAATGTGAGAAAGTGGCAAAAAGAATGTCAAAGGACAGGGGCGCCTGGGTGGTTCAGTCAGTTAAGCCTCCGAGTCTTGATTTCAACTCAGGTCATGATCTCATGGTTTGTGAGATCAAGCCCCACATTGGGCTCTGCACGGGGCATGGAGTCTGCTTGGATTTTCTCTCTCCCTCTCTCTCTCTGCTTCTCCCCTGCTCACACGCTCTTTCTTTCAAAATAAACACTTAAAAAAAAAAAAGAATGTCAAAGGACAATAACTGAAAATGTCCCATGT
Source organism: Lynx canadensis (assembly GCF_007474595.2). Classification (NCBI taxonomy): domain Eukaryota; kingdom Metazoa; phylum Chordata; class Mammalia; order Carnivora; family Felidae; genus Lynx; species Lynx canadensis. Next base: position 17,429,299 of record NC_044308.2, on the reverse strand, counting down.
TTGATGAAAAATATTAATCTACATATCCAAGAAGTTCAATTTATCAAGTAGGGCAAACATAAAAAGATCCACACCTAGACATACAATAGTCAAGTTGCAGAAAGATAAATACCAATAGGAAATCTTGAAAGCCAAAAGAGAAAAATGACTCACACATAAAGGAGAACAATACAAGTAAAAACTAACTTATCAGAAACTACAGAAGTCTGAAGATGCTAAAATGGCATATTTAAAATGATGGAAAAAAGTTAATCAAGAATTATATATTCAGCAAAACTATCCTTTGAAAATAAAGTCAAAATAAAACATTCCCAGATGAATAAGAAGTGAAGAAAACCATTTGCTGGTAGACTTGCCCTATAAGAAATATTAAAGTCTTTATAGCTGAAAAAAAAATGATACCAGATGGTAACTAAAACCAACAGGAAGGAAATGAGCTCTTTTAAATTTACTGACACTCATTTCATGGTTAGCACATGATCTATCTCAGAGAATATTCTAGCTGTTCTATAAAACACTACATATTCTGCTCTTGCTGAGTGGAGGGATAATTACATGTTAAGTTAGTTCAAGTTGGTCAACAGTGTTATACAAGTTTTCTATATTCTCAGGTTGTTCTAGTTGATGGAAAGACAGGTGTATTAAAATCCTCAACTGTAATTGTTTAATTGTCTATTTCCCTTTTTAATTCTGTCATTTTCTGGTTCTGTATTTTGGGTTTCTGTAGCAAAGTGCATATACATTTGTAATGTTACATTTTCCCTAAGTACTGACTGTTTTATCTTTATGAATTTTCTCTCTTTGCCTCCAGTAATATTTTTTGTCTTACAGTCTGTTTTATCTGTTCTTAAAATAGGTCCTTCAGCTAATACATACTGTGTGCCAGGTGTATCTTTTTCCTTTTTATTTTCAACCTATTTGAACCTATTCACTTATTTCAATTTTTGACTTCAAAATTTATCCTTTTTATAAAGTTGGAAATTTTCTGCCTTTTGATGACAGTATTTCAAATATTCCCATTTAATGCAATTATTGATAAGGCTATATTTATATGTAACTTCACTATTTTTTATTATGTCTTATGTCTTTGTTTCTCTCTTCTTTCATTACTATCTCCTGTATAAACACTTTTTAATTTTTTTTAATGTTTCTTTATTTTGAGAGAGCGAGAAATAGCGCATGCACACAAGAGGGGAAGGGGTGGTGAGAGAGAATCCCAAGTAGGCTCCAGGAGGGAGCCTGACAAAGGGCTTGAGATCGTGAACCATGAGATCATCGCTGGAGCCAAAATCAAGAGTCAGACACTTAACGACTGAGCAACCCAGGTGCCCAGGTTTGTCCATTTTGTTTACGTTTTCAAAGAATTACTTCTTAGTTTCATTAATATTTCCAATTGTTTTTCTGTTCTCTGTTTCATTTATTCCTGCTCTAAAATTTATTATTTGCTTTCTTCCGCTAAATTTGGGTTCCATTTGTTCTTCTTTTTCTGGTTCCTCAAGGTGTAGAGTTAAGTGGTTTATTTGAGATCTGTACTCTTAAGGTAGACATTTATTGCTACAAACTTTGCTCTTAAAACTGCTTTTGCTGCATCCCATATGCTCTGGTACATTACATTTTCATTTTTGCTTGTCTCAAGAAATTTTTTAATTTCCTCTTTAATTTCTTCCTTATTCTACTGGTTGTTCAAGACAGTCTTGCTTAATTTCCATGTGCTTGTGAATTTTCCAATTCTCTTCCTGTTGGTGATTTTCTGGTTTCATGCCCTTGTGGTCAAGAAAATACTGGATATGATTTCAATCTTCTTGAATTTTCTAAGACTTGCCTAACATATGGTCTATCCTAAAAATGATCTGTGTGCACTTGAGAAGAAAATGTATTCTGCTGTTGTTGGATACAATTTTCTGTATATGCCTGTTAGGCTCGTTTGGTCTATGGTGTTGTTCAAATCCAAAGCTTCCTTATTGATTTCCTGTCTGGATGATGCATCCATTGTTGAGGATGGAGTATTAATGTCTCCAACTATTACTTTATTACTGTTTCTTTCTTTTAGCTCTGTTGGTTTCGCTTTGTATATTTAGGTGCTCCGCTGTTGGACACATTAAACATTTACAATTGTTATAACTTCTTGAAGGACTGACACCTTTAACATCATATAATAACCTTCTTTGTCTTTTTAAAAAGTACGTACCTTTAAAATGTAAAAACCATTCTTATCTTGTAAGCCATTTAACAAAAGGCCTATGGGTCATAGCTTGCCAAGCCCTGTGTTAGACTATAAAATAAGTCTTGGGCGCCTGGGTGGCGCAGTCGGTTAAGGTGGCGCAGTCGGTTAAGCGCCCGACTTCAGCCAGGTCACGATCTCGCGGTCCGTGAGTTCGAGCCCCGCGTCGGGCTCTGTGCTGACGGCTCAGAGCCTGGAGCCTGCTTCCGATTCTGTGTCTCCCTCTCTCACTGACCCTCCCCCGTTCATGCTCTGTCTCTCTCTGTCCCAAAAATAAAAAATAAACGTTGAAAAAAAAAAAATTAAAAAAAAAAATAGTAAGTCTTATTAGATTAAAAACGGAAAATATGCCAGTATATTCTGACAGGAACAGAATTATATTAGAAATCAACAGAGAAATTTGAGAAATCCTCAAACATTTGGAAATTGAATAATAAACTTCTCAACAGCTCCTGAATCAAAGAAGAAATCATGAATTAGAAAATATTTTAAATTGGGGGTGTCTGAATGGCTCTATTGGTTAAGCGGCTCACTTTGGCTCAGGTCATGATCTCACAGTTTGTGGGTTCAAGCCCTGCACTGGGCTCTGTGCTGACAGCCTAGAGCCTAAAGCTGCTTCGGATTCTGTGTCTCCCTCTCTCTGTGCCCCTCCTCCACTCATGCTCTGTCTCTCTCCGTCTCTCAAAAAATGAATAAATGTTAAAAATTTTAAATAAACTATCTTAAATTGAATGGAAACAAAAACACAACAACAGAAATTCATGAGAAGCTGCAAAAGTCGTGCTTTAATAAGCATATTTATACTTTTAAAATGCTTTCTAGCACTAGCTAGAAAGATCTAAAAATATTTAATATAAACTTCCACCTCAAGAAGCTAGAATAAGAAAAGTAAATCAAACTCAAAGTTGAAGGAAGGAAATAAAATCAGAGTAACAATCCATAAATTATAAAACAGAAAAATAACAGAGAAAGCCAATGGAACCAAAAGTTCGTTCTTTTAAAGAACAAAATTGGCAAACATTTAGCTAGACTAACCAAAGAGAAAGAGAGCAAGAAAGGGAGAGAGAGACAGAAAGAACACACATTACCAAAATGAGGAATAAACTTACAGAAATTAAAATAATTGTACAGGAACATTATGAGTAACTTTATGCCAAAAACCAGACAGTATAGATGAAATGGACAAATTCCTTAAAAGATTAAAGGAGATGGGGCACCTGGCTGGCTCAGTCAGTAGAATATGCAAATCTTGATCTCTGAGCTGTGACTTTGAGCCCCACATTGGGTATAGAGGTTACTTAAAAGTAAAATCTTTTAAAAAAGAGAGAGAGATTAAAGAAGAAATACAAATCAATAGAACTAGAACAAGAAACTGAATTAGTAATATAAAATACTCACATAATGAAAAAATGAGGCACATAGTGCTTCATAGGCAAATTTTATCACTTTTTAATAAATGGTACCAATCCTAAAAAAATTAACAAACTAATCCTAATATTTATATGGAAATTAAATAGGCAAAGCAAAATAGGCAAAATAGGCAAAGCAATTTAGAGAAGAAGAAAAAAGTTGGAGAACTAATTCTATCTGATTTTAAGACGTACTACAAAACCACAGTAAACAAGACAGCATGATAGTGACATAAGGCCAGAACAGAACACAGAGTCTAGAAATAAACTCACATAATTATAGCCCATTGATTTTTGAAACAGGTACCAAGGCAACGAGGTAAATATAATTTTTTTTTAACAAATGGTGCTAGAATAGTTGGATATCCACATGCAAAAACAAATGAATTTAGATATAATCTCTATGACACAAAAAAGTCAACTGAAAATTGACCAGACTAAATATACAAGGTGAAACTATGAATCCAACAAGAGAATTTAGGAGAAAATTTATAAACAGGACTTCATAAAAACTGAAAACTTTTGCTCTTCAAAAGACATCATTAAGGGGGGAAAAAGGGAAGCTAGAGACTGGGAGAAAATATTTGCAAATCATATATTTGATAAAAGACTTGTATCTGAAATATATAAAGAACTTGTAAAACTCAGTAAGAAAATGAAGAACACGATGAAGAAATGGATACTTCACCAAAGAACACAAAGAAATGGAAAATTACCATATGAAAAGATGCTCAAACATCCTTAGTGACTAGGGAAATACAGCTTACAACCACAATGAGAGGTGCCTGGGTGGCTCAGTCAGTTAAGCATCCTGCTCTTGATTTTGGCTCAGGTCATGATCTCACGGGATAGAGCCCCACATTGGGCTCTGTGCTGGCAGTGTAGAGCCTGCTTGGGATTCTCTCTCCTTCTCTCTGCCCCTCCCATGTGTGAACATTTCTCTTTCAAAATGAACATTAAAACACACACACACACACACACACACACACACACACACACCATTATATAATCCACTAGAAAAAAATCATGTCTTTTATAATAATAAAAAAAAAAAAAACCTGACAATACCAAGTGATGGTGAGGATGTGGTAAAAACAGAACCCTCACACATAACTAGTGGGAATGTGAAATGATACAACTACTTTGGAAAAGAGTTTGTTTCTTCAAAAGATAATACATACTTACGATATACTCGGAAATTCAATTTCTAGGTATTAATCCAAGAAAAATGAGGACATATGTCCACACAAACATGTGTACGCAAATGTCCCTAACACTATTCATGACTGCCAAAAACTGGAAACAATCAATGAACTGGTAAATGGATAAAGCAAACACGGTATATCCATACAATGAAATATAAATCAGATATACACAAAGGAATGAACTACCAAGGCACACAACTACATAAATTAACAACAAAAACATTAAGCTAAGTAAAAGCACCAAATACAACATACCACATATTGTATGATCCCATTTATATGAAATCTCCATAAAAAACAAAACCATAGAGACAGAAGATCAGAAGATCTGTCTTAGAATGGGAGTAGAAATTGATCACAATTGGGCATGAGGAAACTTTTCATGATGATTAAAGTGTTCTCAAACTGGATCATAGTGGTGGTAGTACAACTATAAAATTTACCAATAATTTAGAATTTACAATAGCCGTTTGAAACACATTGAATCTTTATATCATGAATTTTATGGTATGTAATAAAACATACCTCAGTAAATCTGTTAAGAAATGTTTACAAAAAGGAATGTGGTATTGATTTGGAACCAGTATAGACTGAGCTATTAAGAAAAACTAATATAGGGGTGCCTGGGTGGCTCAGTCAGTTAAGTATCCGACTGCAGCTCAGCTCTTGATCTTAGTTTGTGAGCTTGAGCTCTATGCCAGGCTCTGTGCTGACAGTTCAAAGCCCAAAGCCTCCTTCGGATTCTGTGCTCCTCCCCCTCTCTCTCTTTGCCCCTTCCCCACTCATACATGCGTGTTCTCTAAAAAATAAATATTAAAAAAAAATTTTAATAAAAGAAATAAAGAATAAACTAAAACAACGTAACTTCATTTGCTTTTTGACAAAGTTACTAGATTAAGATAAGCCCATAATCACAGTACATCAAGATTCCAGCATTAAAACTCTTCATGTAAAGGTCAAGTAAGTACTACCAGTTTCTTCTGCATGGCTCTATCCTACTAAACATCTTTATAAGTTACTTTCATAAAGGACTTGCTTTTCCAATGCGTAAGTGATTTAAGAATGGGAAGGATAGCTAATCTGACAACTGATAAAATCATGACTGAAAATGATTTCATATTCATTTATTAGCAAAAAATTCAGTTTCACAATGCCACGCATTGGAAAAAAATATTACTGGCAAAAACAACCCAGATCTGGGTTTCTTTTTTTTTTTTTTTTCCTAATGTTTATTTATTTTTGAGAGAGAGAGAGAGCATGAGCTGGGGAGGGACAGAGAGATGGGGGGGAACAGAGGATCTAAAGTGGGCTCTGTGCCGACAGTAGAGAGCCTGACATGGGGCTCAAATTCACGAACCGTGAGATAATGACCCAAGCTGAAGTCAGATGCTTAATTGACTGAGCCATCCAGGCGCTCTAGATCTGGGTTTCTAAATATCACTCTCCAATAAAAGGAACCGGGGCTGAGACACAGAAAATACAAAATAAGCTAGAAACATGATGGGAGAAAAATAAGAAAGTGCTTGAAAAAGTATGGGGAAATGTCAAAAAGACCAACCAGGAGCCAACCAGAAGGAACTCCCAATGGCTAACATTGGAACAATTTGAACAACAAAATAATGGCACTGAATTAGAATCCATAGAAACAAATATCTATGAGTTCTTACTAGTATAAATAGATAAAAGATAATTCCATACAGAATTCCAATTAATAAATGTAGAAGGAATGAGGGAAATACAAATGTCACATTAGGCAAACACCACAGTAATCACTGTTGTAGTCAAATCCACTAATGAATGCTAAAATCAGAAAGTGAAGGTCTGAGGAGAAACAGCTGAATGACAGTTTCAAAGTATTTTTAAGATACTTATCAGTTACAAAGGGAAAATTCAAAGTGGAGAAACCCAATAGCCATCAGCTTAACCAAGGGATCAAGGTTAATCACTAGCAATCATAAGACACAATAATATCATGTACCCCCCAATAGGATGCACTGAGAAGAACACAAGATCATTTCCATGGTATTCTTCCAAAAATACATAAACTCAATCTAATCGTGAGGAAATAGCATGTTCCATATAAGGTCTATTCCTGTGCTAAGATTCAAGGATTCCAAAGGTAATGAGCCAGCATTGTGGCTTCCCCAAAATTTCACTACAAAAAAAGTACAAAAGATAACAAGGAGGTAAGACTGTAAGACAGAAACATTTAATTTCCCAAAACATAAATAATGGGTGTGTTTTTAAAGGTGTATCATATGTCATACACATATGTATTTAATAGAAGACTGAAAGAGGACAATCAAATTTTTATAGCATAGTATCTTAGGGTCCCATGTAGGATCCAGTGTGACAAGTCTCTCTCCCTTGGGTACCCAGATAATATAGTCCTTTCTCCCTAAACTTTGACTATGGGAAGCAGCAAACATTTTTCTCCATCTTCCATTCTAGATATGTGCTTTGCCTCTCACTTTATTTTCATTCATTCAATATTAATTGACTACCCATGTGAAGGGTAGGGAACGAAAAGCTCTGGGAGATACAAAGACAAATAAATTAATCACCTGTCTCAAAATTGCTTCCAGTTTCTGATGCTTTTAAAAATAAGACTTTTGAGGGGCGCCTGGGTGGCGCAGTCGGTTAAGCGTCCGACTTCAGCCAGGTCACGATCTCGCGGACCGTGAGTTCGAGCCCCGCGTCGGGCTCTGGGCTGCTGGCTCAGAGCCTGGAGCCTGTTTCCGATTCTGTGTCTCCCTCTCTCTCTGCCCCTCCCCCGTTCATGCTCTGTCTCTCTCTGTCCCAAAAATAAATAAATGTTGAAAAAAAAAATTTAAAAAAATAAAATAAAATAAAAAAAAATAAGACTTTTGAAACTTATCCAGTTTGACCTTTTTGTTTTAACAGTGGAAGCATTCGCCTGACTCAACAAACTACATCCTCCTTGGAAGTTGAAGTCCCTGTAACAGACTTTTCAATCCTGACATTTATGAAAATCACCTCTTTGTCTTTTCACTTTTACCACCCAATTGAGCATCCCTGAAGACTGATTTAGTTTTGCTTATTTTATAATTTTATATAATTGGAATCATAGAACATGCATTCTTTATGACTGGCCTCTGTCGCTCAATGTTGTATTCGTGAGATGTAAACTATTGTGAGATGCAGCTGCCTGCCTCTTTTCACCGTTCTATAATATTCCATTGTGTAAATTAACTACTTTCATCCATTCTATTGTTAGAAGACACTTGTGTCTTTCTGGTTTGAGGCAATTATGAATATTGTGAACTTAATGAACATTACTGTACATCTCTTTTGGTTCATAAATAAACATAAGTCTAGGAGAAGTGTTTGGTCAGAGTATGCACATCATTAACACTATAAGGTATGACAACCCCTGCTGTCTCATGTGTTCATAAATGCTGTTTTGTCATTCTTCTTCTTTAATGTTTATTTTGAGAGAGACAGAGAGAGTGTGAGCAGGGGAGGGGCAGAGAGAGAAGGAAAGAGAGAATCTCAAGCAGGCTCTGCACACACAGTGTGGAGCCTTATGCAGGGCTCGAACCCACAAACCATGAGATCATGACCTGAGCTGAAACCAAGAGTTGAACACTTAACCGACTGAGCCACCAGGTGCCCCTTGTCATTCTTCTTAATGTTTTTATTTTATTTTGAGAGAGAGAGAAAGCGAGTGAGCATGAGTGGGGAAGGGCAGAGAGAGAGGGAGACACAGAATCTGAAGGAGGCTCCAGGCTCTGAGATGTCTGCCCGGAGCCCTACACAGAACTTGAATTCATGAACTGTGAGATAACGACCTGAGCCACAGTGGGACGCTTAAGGGACTGAACCACCCAGGTGCTCCTTTGTCATTCTTTTTGAGTCTAGTTGGTATCTAGTGGAATCTTACTGTGATTTCAAATTTGCTCATACCTGATGATTAATGAAGCTCAACATTTTAACATACATTTATTAGGCATTTAGATTTCCTCTTTAGGGAAGTACCTATTCAAGACTCCTGCTGATGCTTAAAACATTTTTTTTAATTTTTTTAATATTTATTTTTATTTTGAGAGAGAGAGAGAGAGAGAGCAAGTGGGAAAGGGGCCAGAGAGAGACGGAGACACAGAATCTGAAACAGACTCCAGACTTTGATCTGTCAGTACAGAGCCCGACGCGGGGCTCGAACTCACAGACTGCGAGATCATGACCTGAGCCAAAGTTAGACACTTAACCAACTGAACCACCCAGGTGCCCCTTTAAAACTTTTTTAATTTCAATTTTTTTTTTTTTTTAAAGACAGAGACAGAGCATGAGTGGAGGAGGGGCAGAGAGAGAGGGAGACATAGAATCCAAAGAGGGCTCCAGGCTCCAAGCTGTCAGCACAGAGCCCAACGCAGGGCTCAAACTCATGAACCACAAGATCATGACATGAGCCTAAGTCAGATGCTTAATGGACTGAGACACCCAGGTGACGCCCCCTCTCGGCCCCCCTGAACCCGCCAATGATTTTTTAAGCTAGACTGCTGGTCTTTTTCATATTGATTTGTAGGAGTTCACTACAGATAGAAAGCCCTTTGTTAGTTACATGCATTGCAAATATCTTCCCTCATGGTGAGACTTACCTTTTCATTATTTGACAATCTATGTCAAGTAGCAGGAAATGATGCCCCTCCATGCCAATTCTGGCCAACTGTCTGTTTCTATATAAAGTTTCACTTATTATTTATATGCATCATTAACATATTGTCCTTGATCACTTTCAGGCTACAATGGCAGAGATGAGCTAGGACAAAGACAGTGTTCTACTTCTTGTTCATTTTTTGTAAATGTGCTTGAAAAGAATGTGTATTCTTGAGTTGGCAGAGTATGTTATTCTACACATTCCATTAGGTTAACTTCATATTTGAAAAACAGGTTATAGAAATCATTTGAGACCTAGGATAATGTTATCTTCTGCCTGAGAAAATTTCTACTTGCTTCTGTCAGGCACTTGGGGACATAAGCAATCTGAATGCAGTGTCAAAAATTTTCATGGTTTTGACAGCCCAGATGACTGGAAGCTGGGCTGCGATCCATACAGAAGCTGCTTTATTTCAAATCCACCTTATGAAGTATTTCACCTGCAAAAATACCTCAGTATATACTGTAACAGATAAGAACTTTCAAAAAATAAACCCACAATACTATCATTATATCTAATAAAATCAAGAATCTTAATATTGTCTAATATATTATCCATGATCAATTTTCCCTGATACTTACCAAAAAAATGTGTTTTTACTACAGATTTATTTAAATCAAAAATCTAAACAGAGCCCAAAAACTGCATTTGGGCTGATATGATCCTTAAGTCTTTTAATTTGTAACAGTCCCTCCCTTTTGTTTCATGTTTTCATTTAAAGAAACGGTTATCTGTTGTGGAATTTCCAACATTCCAAATATGATTTATTGTATATTCATGGTATCATTTAAGATAATTACCTATCCCTTGTATTCCCTGCAAACTGGTAGTCTGAAAGCTTAAACAGATTCAGGTTCAATTTTCGTTGGTAAGACTGTATCTTATGGGTAGGGCTATATACTTCCAATTACATCTCACTGGGAAGAAAATAATGTCTGCTTGACCCACTTTTCAATGATGTCAAGATTAATTAGTGAATTCAGGTGTCATCAGTCTGATCCGTCCAGTACAAAGTTCTCTATAGACTTTTTATCTACTGGTTCAGGAAGCTATTAATGATCTTTGCTGCAATGTATTATTTCATTAGATATTACAAAGTATTGATTTTTCTAATTTCAACCTTCTATATGTATTAGTTATAATTTTCCATATAGAAAAACTATCCTTAGTTCAACTGGTTGCCCTGAAATATAATTGGTTTAGAAAAGGCAGAATGTTTAATTCTTTCCCTTTAAATTTTTCAGAAAGCTGGTCCCCTTATCAACCTCTAGAGTTTACTACTAAGTTTTTTTTTAAAGAGGGTCATTATGAATACATAAAAGTTAATATATCTGATGTATCTCAATCCATTTCAACTATTATTCTCCTTGATAGTCAAACTGTCCACCTCTGACTTCTGTATTATTTTCACATGACCACGATAGTCTTTGGCTGGTTCCCCGTTTTCTGGCACAACACGTCCCACATGCATCTTCCACATGCTGTGCCTCAACTAAGCAACTCAGGTTTGCTTCAGTGGGAAATAGCTTGTAAAGACTGCAATCTCTTTGGCCTGGGAATTCTTTACCAACTTCTTAGCTCACCAGAGCCTTTAAAAGAGATTTTCTCCCCCTCCAGTTTTTCTAATTGTCCTTAAATGAGGGTTGGGCTGAATTATCCAGAATACCAATTTTGTAAGCAGAAATCTTCAAGTAAGTAAAGCAGAAAGCATAAGAAAACAGACTAATAGAAGAATTTGTGAATGAGAGTACCAAAAAGCCTTTTACAGACAGCTTCCCTCAGTTGAATGTCTAAAAAAGGAAGACTGGTCAGAATAATCAACTAAGCTGTGGTTGAATTCAGAAAAGCTACAGAACTAGAGATTCAAGTGATAGTTCAGAGTGGCTTCTGAACCCAGAGGTTGGTTCCAAAAGTAGTTTTCTTAATTCACCAGCCAAAGAACCAGCAAAATATCACCCTTGCATTGGACTAAGAGCAACAGTAAAAGTCAATTAGGAAGCAAAATGGAAAATACCCATTAACGGGCCTAATGAGGGTGTGTACCCCTGGCAGCAAAATAAGGGGCCAGATAACACCCAACACACACCCTGGACACTAAGATTCTTACACATTATAGTGAACAAATTTTTAATACTCCAAATGCTACGTGTATGTATCGAAAGCTGATGTAAGAAGGGAGGGATCCTACAGGAAAAAACGGGCACCATTCTTTAATAGAATTCTTTCCCTTGAGAAGCGAAAACAGTCAAGAATACCTTTGTCAGATGGCTAACATGCTAAAAGATACTAAGAGTCACTATATGACTCTAACCTTTTTTGTCCCAGTCACACACACAACAAACAGTATTAATGGATCTTCAGTAAAAAGCACATCCTTCTGCATTTGAGTCTCCGATGAGCCCGCAGTCATGGCCAAGCCAACCTTCACTGCAGCCTTGTGAGACCCTAAGCAGAAGGTCCAGGTAAGCTGTGCCTAGACCCCCGACCCACAGACACTGAGAGAAGAAATGTATGAGCTTCCTTAAGCTGCTAAATTTGTGGTAATTTGTTACGCAGCAATAGATAACAAATACAGTGCCACAGGCTAGTATAATGCTTTTATTTTAATATGTACTTCTGGTAACAGCTTGGAAAAAACACTGGCCTGAGTATCAGAAGACCTGGTGTAAGTTTCAATTCTACCTTGTTAAGTAAACTTGTATAAGGCTCATAACCTTTCTGTGCGTCCAGATTTCCTATTTATAATCAAGGATAAAACCTGCCCTGAGAATAAGAGAAAGTGCATGAAACACTGAAAAGTTATAAAGCACTAAATAAGCCCAAATCCAACTGCTTCTCATCAACAGTTCTGCTACCATCACCTCCTGCCTGGGTTATTTCAGCGAACTCCAAACTTGTCTCCCAGTGTTTGTCCTTGACTCCTTATGTACACAGTTGCCCAAATGATCCCTTTAAACTTAAGTCATATCATCTCACTCCCCTGCTCACGATCCTCCAGAGGCTTTCCATCATATCTGGAAGAAAGTCCATAATGACCAGGGTCAGGCACAGTCTTTGCTGTTAATGAGCATAGTATACTGCACCTTAGCAAGATTCTCAATTTAGTCTCTTTTTTTTATTATTTTATTTTAGAGGTTGAGAGAGAGCATAAGGAGTGGAGAAAGGCAGAGGGGGAGAAAATCTTAAGCAGGCTCCATGCTCAACATGGAACTCTAGGTGGGGCTCAATCCCACAACCCTGGGATCATAACTTGAGCCCAAATCAACAGTTGGACACTCAACCAACTGAGCCACCCAGGAGCCCCTGTAGTTAAGCACTTAATAGCATGCCCAGCCAAGTTTAAATACCTAGTAAAAGCACTACTGATAATAATAATAATCTCTTGATTACCAGGAGAAGGAGTAAAATTTACCGCTTTTAGAGTAACTATTAAGGTATTATTATCATTGTTAGAAAATTACTAGTACTACTGAGCCTGGGTGGCTCAGTTGGTTAAGCGTCTGACTTCGGCTCAGGTCATGATCTCCTGGTTCATGGGTTCGAGCCCCGCGTCAGGCTCTGTGCTGACAGCACGGAGCCTGGAGCCTGCTTTGGATGCGGTGTCTCCCTCTCTCTCTGCCCTCCTCCGCTCATGCTGTCTCTCTCTCAAAAATAAAGACATTAAAAAAATTTTTTTAAGAAGTACAACTAGTACTACTAGCAATAACAATATGAACCCAATGCCTTTAAAAGATTAAATTTACTAAGCAAAAATATCTCCATACTAGATATCACTCATGTTCAGAATTACACAATAACCAATAGACACCACTTTCTGTCTCTGAAAACAGAGACGTCTCCTCTGCCCATCTCTAAGTCAGCCGAAACCTTGCTGGAACAGTGCCCTCTGTCTCACGAAAGCAAAGGTAAGGCCAAAGGCCAAGGAACTCTAAGTCAGTCCTCATGGGATATGGATTTTAAGAGCACAGGAACAAATCAAGAGGTAGAAGGAGGAGATATGGGAGGAACAAAGAAGAAATCCTGATGCTAGGGCTGGGCATTTGCCCTATTCAGATATTTAAAGAGTGGAAGAATAGGGAGGGTGCCTGGGCAGCTCAGTTGATGAAGCATCTAACTTCAGCTCTGGTCATGATCAGTTCCTGAGTTCAAGCCCCACATTGGGGCAGAGCCTGCTTTGGATCCTCTGTCCCCCGCCCCTTCCCTTCCCCCACTTGCTCTCTTTCTCTCAAAAAATCAACTTTTTTTTTTTTTTTAAGTGGAGGAATAGATCATTTTAAAAACTATTTTTATAGATTAGTGATTGTCTAACCACTTTTGGTCAAGAAGTTTGTGATGTTTTTAGTTTTCTTTCCTACACTTGTAGAGGGCAATTTTACAAGGAGAAATCTTACTGATTCTAAAGCTGATGTGATATAATTTGACACTTAAACTTACAGTAAATCCATTTTTGTTTCATATTACAGCGAATGATGATATACTATGATCTGGAGCATGCACATTGTATCCTCCTCCATACCTGACCCACATCCTCCCAAATATGAGAAAAGAATTAATTGTTCATTTCTATTTGTCAAAAGTCTCACAAGGGATAAGATATTCTCTCCCTCTAAGAAAGTATGCTTCAGAATGGTCTGCCTCCAGTGTTTAGTCTAAAGCCAAATTAAAAAAAGATCACCAGGGTGGACAACTGGCCCTCGTCTGACAATGAAAGACAGAGTCTAAAAGAAACACATACAAGTTTCAAGGAGAAAAAAAAGTGGGAAGAAAAAGTCTTTGGGCGTCAAGGCTCTTCTCTAAATTCAGAGGCAATGGACCTCAAGAAGACTGAGGATATGCCAGACAAGAAGCACCAACAAGGAGGAAAAGCAGCCAGTGCTCAAATATTCAAGAAAACAACTACTGCAAACCCTCCCAGAGTGCAGTGCGCATCGCACAATGCTGAACATTAATGAGACCCACACAGTGTAGCAGAGACAACAGGAACCAAGGCTGTCTGGCAAGCAGGGGCCATGGGTGGTGTGTAAAATCAAGTTGTTGTTGTTGTTGTTTTAAATTTATCTCTTTCAGAGTTTTCATTTCCTCACACAGAAGCACATTACATATGTGTATTACCAAGTCTTTTATATGTTATTTTGAAAGGTATTACAAATGTATAAAATAAATGGATAGAGTTAACTAAATTTGCTGTACTCTTTACCGAAAGACAAAGTGTGTTTTTTTTTTTAAGTTTACAAAAGTAAGAAATTAAAAACGCAAAGATGAAGGGTAATTTTGGGAAAGGAAACGATACATCATTTAGATACATGTGTGTTTAAACAAAACTGCCTTTTATTTTAGTGGCAGTGGGTTAGCTGAGTTCCTTTAAATAGTCAGGGATTTGCAAAGTGCAAAGCTCACGTAACGTAATCTGTGTTTTCCGCAAATCCCCATCGGTCTACTTACTTAAGAAATCCAGGCTTCCTGGCTGGATGCCGGCATGCCAAACCTGCCCAGTCGTGCATAGTTTTATTTCTGTTACTAAATTAGGAAACCAAAGCAGGCAATGTCTGGGCCAACAGCAAAAAGGCTCAGCATCATTAGTCATTAGTCTGCTTGTCTTCTTAAAAGCCGGATCATTTTAAGATTATTTAATTTTTAATTAGAGACACCAAAGTAATTTAGCCTAATACAGAGCAATACTAAGAAATAATTAAATGAAGACAAAGGGAGAAATACAAACGTTTAACAAAAGTATTCTTTTGAAATAGCCTTAATCATGGTGTTGAAAATAAACTACTACCATTCAAGGCTTAATGTGTCAATGACTGATATGGAAATACCGCCTTCTTTTTCTAAGCAGTGAGGAAGAAATGGGAAGTTATTCAGCACAATTTTTATAAAGATCTACTAACATACTTTATGCAGAGCACTGTTTAGAGAAACTAAGTAGAGCATTCAGGGACCTGCCTAAAGGAACACAAAGAAGGATTTCAAAAGAACAAAGTCATTTTGTTTATTTTCAGATTTGAGAATGACATAAAAATATAGTAGGAAAATACAATTTTCCAAATTCCAAATTTTACTTTCCCCTAACTAGCATAGCAAAGGGGTTTAAATTGTTAGGTAACATACCTTAAAATATTTTAAACACACCTGATACTTTTAGTAAAAGCTAAACCTTGACTCCTAAGGGTATTGAGAGAATTTTAGTGCTACAACATCGGAGTGATATTTCTCTTATAAACATTTTGTTAAACACAGATAAATTTCAAAGTAATATTTATTTTACTTTAGTTCTATGAAAGAATTAAAAAATCAAGCATATGCTATAAAATCTGTGTTTTATATGGATGAAATGTATATAAATACCAGAATTTAGACATTGTAGAAAAATTAAAATTTGAGTGTTATAATAGGTCCTGAAAGGCTGACCAAATATGACTTAAAGAAAAACAAAGATGTTCACAATATTTACTTCTTTAGCAATACAGACATTCATATTTATTTATAAAGAAGCCACAAAGAAAAGAACCCTTCCAGGAATCATTCACATTGTTTGGTATCCTTTCATCCAATCTTTTTATACATATTTCCATGATTTCTACACAACACTGAAATGCATTTAAGTAATCTGATGTGAGACAAAACCCAGAGCTTTCATCTTCTTTTTGCTCAACTCCCACCACCAAGATCTGGCCAAAAGTGAGGAGCAGAAGCAGGTCACAGGGGCTGGATAAGCAGAAGCGATCTCTCTCGCTCTCAAGGCTATTCGTCAACTGTCCATCTTACTGAAGTCACAACGCACACCATTTCCATCTGGCCCCCTTGTCTGGCCCTTCACTGTCTCTATATTATTGACAAGAGGCACACTGCTGTGGAAGGCACAATAAAATTAGAGACATAAGCTTAAAGTCAATAATTACATAAAAAAAAATAAAAGTAATCGATTGATTAGAAATTATACTCAATAATGTAATAATCCCCATCGATCACTTTGATAAAAGGTCTTCCAGACTCTCTTTTTATTTTTTTTAAATGTTTATCTATTTTTGAGAGAAAGACAGAGTGTGAGCAGGGGAGGGGCAGAGAGAGAGAGAGAGAAAAACAAAGAATCCAAAGCAGGCTCTAGGCTTTGAGCTGCCAGTACAGAGCCCGAAGAGGGACTCAAACCATGAACTTGCAAGAGCAAGACCTGGGCTGAAGTCGACACTTAACTGATCAAGCCACCCAGGCACCCCCAGACTCTCATCTTTATCTTCTTATTGCTACAAAAAGAAGCATGTATACAGATGAAATACCCAAAAAGAAGGAAAAAATAATTTTCTGATTGTAAAAATATCAATGAAATTTAATTTTTCAAAAGAAACTTGAAAAGGAAAAGAACAAAATGGGAAGACATACATGGCCTCCTTTCAAACCTCCTATAAAGCTACAGTAATCAAACCAATGTGGTACTGCCATAAGGAGAGACATAAAGACTAATGGAAGGAACATTAGAAATAAACCCATGTTTACAGACAACTGATTTTCAACAAAGGTACCAAGAAAATTCAACAAAGGAAGGATAGTCTTTTCAACAAATTATGTTGGAACAACTGAATATCCCATATGTAAAATGAGAGAATATGAAGAGACAAGCCACAGACTAGGAGAAAATATTTACACATAATACATCTGATAAAGGACTTGCATCCAGACAAGAGCAGGACAAACTTGCTGTAAACGGTCATTTAAGTAAACATTTTAGGCTTTGTGAACCAGAGAGTCACTGTCACAACTACTCACTTCTGCCACTGTACATTCAATATGTGTATGAATAGGCATGACTGTCTTCCAATAAAACTTTATTTACAAAATCAGGTGGAGGCCCATCAGATCTGGGGGGCATCAGATTTGGCCCATAGGCCAGAGTTTGCTAACCCCTGGTCTCCAACACATCCTTCCAAGTTATCTGATTCCCATTCTATGAGAGCTATTTCACAACTCTGTAAGTTGTAGATTACTGATAGCAATGCAAAATAATCCTTATTTATAAACACAAAAATAAATTATGTTCAATGGAGGGACAACCCTCTGTGGAAAAAAGGTTTTGTTTCCATTTTTAGTTCATTTCAATATTCTTAATCTATAAATGCTCTGTTCTTTGCATCCTCCTTTGAATTGGTTGTAATACCTCATTTAACAGGTTGAATAAAAGGTTTAACACATCTAAAAATTTTTATATCTGTATGGAAATCATTACCTTCTCATATTTTGTGAAAATTATCCTTTAACATCAGAATATATAAAGAACTCTTACAACTAATAATACAAACAACTGAATTTGAAATTGAGCAAAAGATTTCTAAACAGATACACTTCACCAAAGAAATGGCAAATAAGTACAACAAAAAGATAATGACTTAGTCTGTTCAGGCTGCTATAATAAAAATACCATAAATTGGGTGGCTTAAAAACAGAAATTCGGGGCATCTGGGTGGCTCAGTCGGTTAAGTGTCCAACTCTTGATACTGGCTCGGGTCACGCTCCCAAGGTTGTGGGATTGAGCCCTGAGTCCCAGGCTCCACGCTGCACATGGAGACTGCTTGGAATTCTCCCTCTTCCTCTCTCTCTCTGGCCATCACCCCCATTTGTGTGTTCTTTCTCAAAGAAACAAAACAAAAACAACAGAAATTTATTTCTCCGTGTTTTGGAGGCCGGGGAGTCCAAGATCAAGATGCTGGCAGATCCAGTGTCTAGTGAGGGCCTGCCTTCTTATTACCTACCTTTTCACTGTGACCTGACATGGTGGAAGGGGTGAGGGAGCTTTCTTGGGCTTCCTTTATTAAGGGCACTAATCTCACTCTTGAGGGCTCTGCCCTCAATTACCTAGTTACCTCCCAAAGGCACCAATTCCTAAAACCATCATCTTGGGGGTTAGGATCTCAACATATAAACTTTGGGAGGACACAGATGCTTAATCTTTAGTTATTAGGGAGATGCAAAATAAAATCCTAATGAGTTGCTACTATACAGCCACTAGCATAGCCACAATAAAAAGACTGGAAATACCAAACGTTGGCAAGGACAAGGAGGAACTAGAACCCTCATACACTGCTAGCAGGAATGTAAATGGTACAGCCACTTTGGAAAGTAGTTTAGCAGTTTCTTTCAAAGTGAAAAATATAGCTAACCACACTTACTCCCCTAGGCATTTACCCAAGAGTAAGGAAAACATGTGCCCACAAAAAGCTTGCACACAAATGTTCACAGCAACATGATTCGTAACAGCCCCAGTTAAAAAAAAAAATGTAATCGTCAATCACCTAGTGAATAAACAAAATGTGGCACATCCACACAATATTACTTAGCAATTAAAAACACCAAACTACTAAAACCTGCAACAACATACATGCAAGAACTTTATGCTAAGTAAAATAAGCCAGACACAAAAGGCTACATATTACATGATTTGCATTATACGTGATCTCTAGAAAAGGCAAAACTATAGAAATAGATTAGGGGTTGGCTGTGGGTAGGAACAGTGGCTAGGGACAGAAAGGAACTCGGGGGCTTCTGGGGATGATGGACATTTCTAAAACTAGATTGTGATAAGGGTTCTTCAACTGGGTACATTTAATAAGATTCCCCAAATTGAACATGTAAAGTGGTAAATTTTATGCTGTATAAATTGTACCTCTGTAAAGATGTTTAAAAAAAATTCAGTGGGCAGTAGTTTAAATGAATTATTAACTCATGCCAGGAACATAATTACTGACCTTGTTATAAAAATTAACAAGATATTATTTAGAGGACTTTAAAATGTAACGTGAGGGAAAACAAGTTGTGTGCAGGTCACACGTTGTCAATCGGTTGCAGACAGTGCCCCGGAGGTAAGTAAACTGAAATGCTATTTCTAGCTTTTCTGTTTATATATCATAACTTCACATAGTTTCTGATTCAGAAGTGGTTAGAATTGAAACTATCAATAGGAGATAAACACTTATATCTTCTATTATGTCATGTCTTTTAGTAGCGGACACAGACTTTCATCACTCATTCCATGCCCTTCATAAAATGAAACCTGTTAGAGTTCGAAGAAATTTAAGGATGTTGGATTTTAGTGATAGAAGGTATATCAGAACCCATCAAGTTAAAACCTATGTAGCACACTGAGCAAGAAAATGGAGACAGAGGGAGTAAGTGACATTAAGTTTATAGGCTTTGGTTTATTGAAAGTTCACAGTTCTCAAGGCTCCATGGACTTTTAAGTGTAGGAAGCTTAAATAGCTTCAGCCATAAAGTCCAAAAGCAATTTCACAGGCTATCATAGGCACCACCAAGAGCATTCAAAAAATATATATAAATGATGATTGATACTTTAGAGAAAAATTCTTAAGAAGTACAGAATAGGTAAAATTAGTATTTAGTGTTGATTTAAAAAGCTGACTGGATCTACTAAATTTAGAACCTCAAAAGACAAAGAGAAGAAAACTCATTTTTCTCTTTCATTTAAAATTAACAGTATTCTATAGTCCATAATATATCATTCATTAAATATATTTGGTTCTTATATTGCTAAATAATGCAGGGATATGATATGTATAAAATATATATATTCAATTATGCCACTGGATCATTTCACTTCAAGTGAACAAAGCATGGAAATTTATCTCTGAACACGGCAGTCCCTCTCGTGTGTATACAGATTGCAGGGCAACAAGTATGAAAGACAGTATGAGCGAATCCTCCTTCACTGGTTATGCAGAAAAATTAGTAAAGAAAAATTGTCTCATGTGCTCAAATAGGTAAAATATTCAGCCACCCAGTGATAGCACAACAGAAATCATGATTTGGGTTTGGGATACATACAACAATATGCATAATTGTGCATAGTTTTAGAACATGTTTTCCAGGCTGTATTTGCTCTGCTTTAGATTAAACATCTTTTTCAAGTCATGCAAAGATAAAATTACATGAATATTTCTTTGGTTACTCAACTGAAGATTTAAATGATAAGATTTTTTAATCTTATTTATAAAAAACTTACACCCTCATTCATAAAAAGTACATACTTAAATTTTAAATTTATTTTTCTTTAATATTTATTCATTTTTGAAAGACAGAGACTGAGACAGAGATCAAGCAGGGGTGGGGCAGAGAGAGAGGGAGCACAGAATCTGAAGCAGGCTCCAGGCTCTGAGCTGTCAGCACACAGCCTGACGTGGGGCTCGAACCCACGAACCGTGAGATCATGACCTGAGCCGAAGTTGGATGCCTGACCAACTGAGCCACCCACCCGCCCCTACATACTTAAACTTTACAAGAAGGTACAAATGGAAAAAGGAAAGAAAGATTCTGAATTATTCTAAACATCCATATGTATCTTTCAGGATTATTTCAACATTTTACAATAATGACTATAAAATTATACTAAAAATTATCTCATTTAAGGAAGATGGGATTCATATTAAAAACCTAAATGTATAAGTAAATAATATGACTTCTACAAAGCCTACTGTTACTCCTGAAAAAATAAATACTAAGATACTGATACTGTAAGTTCACACTAAAATAATAAATAACATTTTTTAAAATTTTTGGGAGACAGACAGAGAGCGAGTTAACGGGAGAGGGACAGAGAAAGAGGCAGAGAATCCCAAGAAAGCTCCATGCTGTCAGCAGGGCTCGATGTGGGGCTCTATCTCACAAACCATGAGATCATGACCTGAGCTGATATCAAGAGTTGGATGCTTAACCGACTGAGCCAACCAGGTGCCCCAATACCAAACTTTTGAAATTAAAAAGAAAATCATCATCAAAACACACCTGCCAGACTTTAATTCTCTTTCAGAAGAAGTCAGGAGCAGGAATGTCAGCAGATCTATCCAAGAAACAGAGAAGACATGCAACCAACTAATGACATTTATTGCAAGCATAAAGGGACATTAATTTTTTAAAGCCTCTGACACTTTGACAGCCACAGTTTTGACTTACAAGTAAATACACAATGAAAACTAACACAATTTGTTTGGAAACAACATATCTGTGTAAAATTTTGATTTTTTAAAAAGGAATAGTAAAAAGGATTAAACAAAGAACTGTGATGTCAGCCGTCGGCAGCGAGGGGAGAGGTTGGCAATAAGTCGTATCAAACTAAATTTTAATTACTTCTCATTACATCAACCCTTGGCAAATCATAAATCTTTCCATTCACTAAAACAATCATTACCTTTAAAATTACTTGCAAGAAGACAGTATGATTTAAAACTTTTAACAGGTTAAAACGATTTAAAGATGAAGCAAAGAACAAGTTCAAATAAAATATGAAACAAAATAAATGTTTTATGCATTGAAGACAATACTTATTAGGAAATAACCCACATGCTGCCAGTTAGTTTTTCTTCACAATTATACAGTTTGACCTAAAACT
Source organism: Lynx canadensis (assembly GCF_007474595.2). NCBI lineage: Eukaryota > Metazoa > Chordata > Mammalia > Carnivora > Felidae > Lynx > Lynx canadensis. The sequence goes on along the minus strand of NC_044308.2, from coordinate 17,407,395 downwards.
ATAATTTTCTGATCATGTCACAAAAACAATATACTGAAATCAAGGTAAAAAAATACTAACAGCTATAAAATAACCACGAAAATACAACCTTCTTAAATGTATCTATTTAAAACTTGCTTTTTCCAAAGACTGGCTCATAAATACAAATCAAATCACTATGAATATATGAAAAACCTATTTAATACTCAAAAGCTCTTCAGTAAAAATGAACTATGTACCCCAAGTTTTGCCAAGATACCAAAACTACGACAGAAATTACTCCACACCACCTTGAAAATACTGTGCTGCAGGCTGATTTAGATCCAAAAATAACAATTAAATCTCTGAATTTGCATTAAGAAATGGTGCCTAAAAATATATATTTTCTAAGTTCTCAAGAACATTCACTCCAAAAAATTAAGATCGTTGATATGCATCAGCTTTTTTTTTTAATACCCTTAATTCCTGGTATTCGTGATAACATATGGTTATGAACCCATCATGGGCCTTCTATCACTGCAACCACAACACTTGGCAAATTATTTAAGCAAAAGATTTTAACTTGTAGGAGTAGTTTTTCAAATCTGTAATTCAGAATGACAATCCTGTCAGGATTGTGTGTGACAGACTAGGAGGTGGATACACTGGAGAGATAAAATAATGAGAAATACTCGAATCCACATCATCTGCTCCTGAACACCACTGCACGTCAGCTCAGGCCCTCAACCTCATGCATGACTTCTTAAATCCTCTCCAACTGACCTCAGTACTGTCTTCACGGTTCCCAATCAGCACCAAGCTCGTAAGATACCATGGTAAGAAAAATTAATTGTACAGAGAAAGGGAAGAATAACAGCACTGCCTGCAAAGTGAATTTGGAAATACCCCCCTTAGGATTTCAAACTGGGTCGCTGCTATTATGATGTTAGCTGCTTTTAAATCTTTTCACAAAGGAATGGACCATGGAAAGGAATTCAACATGCCTTAGCCAGTAGTGTGATTGATGGGAGAGGCTTTCCAAGTTTCAAAGGACTAACTTTTCTCCTTTTGCCTTTAAAAAGTATCATCACAATGAACTTTTGTTTTTCAGACACTTGGCACGTGTTCTGCCATTTCCCTTCACATCTTTCCTAAAAAGGAGTATTTTCTCTATTTATTTGACACTGAGAAGGATGCATGGTCCAGAACACAAAACTTTTTTTCTTTTGGAAGAATTTTAATGGCCATTTTTATTCCAAAGTTTTTCCCCAATTTTCAAAGCTTGGAAAAGTTTGTAAATAAAATCTTAAAGTTTTAGCTCCATTTGTAACTATTGTACAATATGTAATAATATCAATAGTAAAAACACTTTTTCTGAGAAATCCATGTGTTTTTAAGGTTCATTTATTTTGAGAGAGAGTGTGCACGGCTGGGGGAGGGGCAGAGACAGAGCATCCCAAGCAGGCCCCAGGCTATCAGTGCAGAGCCTGACACGGGGCTCAATCTCACAAACTGTGAGATCATGACCTGAGACGAAATCAAAAGTCAGATGCTTAACCGACTGAGCTACCCAGGCACCCCAGAAAAACCCACATGCTTTATCTAATGTAGTCTACCAAGATAATTTTATGTAAAAACCTGAATAAAAAAAACTATCACTATAACATTACTAATATATATTTAGCTATGGTATAAAACTACCTTACCAATAGAGTATTATGTATAACAAAGACACTAGTAAGGTAATGTTGTATCTGTGAGAGACACTGAAAGAACAGATTCTGAATATGAGTTTAGGACTCTAACAGACAATTCATTTACTCAGTGGTCATCTAGCAAGCTCAGGATGGGCAAGTTGTTAGATTTTATCCCTCTATCCTTTAGTTGTCAAATGAGTATCTTAACCGCTCTGCACTGCACCAAGATAACTGAGTACTAACACACTCAGTACTTCTCTATCCTCTCCGTCTAGTCTCTTCTTTGGAAGTACAAATATTAGTTTAGGATATTAGACAATAAAGTAACATGAGCTCCTTTGAAATCTGGGTCTAGATTTTGTTCATGTTCACCGTCCCCCCCTTCCTCTAATACACAGCATGGTACTTTGAACCAAGAGATAGTTCTTTGTTAGGTGGATGAAACAGTTAAGTACCCCAGGTAATGTAGATAATCCCACAAAATAGAGAAAAGTCTATTTAAATGCTGACCATACATATACAGCCTGGTGACATCAGAGGGGTGCTCTGCCAGAGATTAATTATTTAGATTCTTTATTAGTGAGAAAAAAAGTGCTAGCTAGTTATTTTACCAGCACTGATGTGGAATGAGTGAAAAGCTGATTCTCCCTAGGAGGATAAAGTACCCTGAATTTCTAGAGTAGCCACCAAGGAAGGTAATATGGGTGAAGAGCCATGATCATCTGGGGGGAGGAGGTACCATAAGATCCTTTGTGTTTGAGGATTCAAAAACAGAGCTGCTCTATTTTCCCTGAGTTGATCTCTGAGCTACAATGGAAGAGACAGCAATGAAACCAGGGCTGAGCCAGTGTTCCTGGAGTCACCAGCGTTCCTAGAAACTGTAACTCAGGGACCGCCAATGTGGACCACCAGTGACCAGTCTGTACCCACAGGAGTAGGCTCAGCACTTCTGAAGAAGCACTACACGCTGTGCTATCGTCTGTCGATTACGCCAATAACGTCTCACCAAGTAGGGCAGTGAGCCATGGTGGAAGCTCTGGAATGACCAGGCTCCATTCCTACTCTGTGCTCCAGCAGGAAGGCTGGTATGTTCCCCTCCCCACCTCCACATCAGACCAGTGAGCACAGAGATTCCAGAACTATTTAGGTGGCAACAGGACAGGTCTAAGAAGAGACACTAGATTTCATTTCGATAAAGCAGTAAGAGGCTCAACTGGAAGAAAAACACATTTTAAGAAAAAATAGGGGGACCTGGATGGCTTCGTCGGTAGAATGTCCCACTCTTGATTTCAACTCAGGTCATGATCCCTAGGTTGTGGGATCGAGCTCTGCATCAGCCTCTACGCTGAGCATGGAGCCTGCTTGAGACTCTGACTCTCTCTCTCTCTCTCTCTCTCTCTCTCTCTCTCTCTCTCTCTCTCTCTCTCTCCTTCTACCCCTCTCCCTGACACACACGCTCTTTCTCCCTTTCCCTCTCTAAAAAAAAAAAAAAGGAAAAAAGTAATAAACTTGACCATACCTGAAGGCTGAGGTTTTAGAAAAATTCATGCCAGTTATATGTAGTACATATTTCTGTGTTTGTGTATTTTATTTTTGCATACATATGTCCTTTTGTTATTTTTTAGAATTTTTATTATTAAAGTACAACATAGACTGCTTTAATGTTTTTAATTTGGACTAAAAATCTTTCCTTTTTTGGTATGCAAAACAACTTTTCAAGGATAAAAACATTTCAAAAAAATAGGCTGATTTATATGCCAGATGTAAGCAACATCTTTTCTGACTCCTGGTTACATTTTGTTGTTTGTTTCTTACCACAACCTTCTCTCATGGGAGTTTATAGCAAATTGCAAAAGCATCAGGCTTCTGTTGACTATCAAGAATGAGAGGATGCTTCTAATATCCACTAGCCCTTGTGGTCTTTACCAAAGGGTGAATCCAAAAAATGTTTGCCAAGTGGCTCTGCACTGATGGAAAACCTGCCTTAATATTCCTTTATTTGTAAGTGCATGGTACTTGTCTTCCTAATAAATCACATAATTTTACTTAATCAAGTCAGAAAAGACCTTTGGAATAAAATGAGTTTAAATTTGCTCTGTAACAATTAATGTTCCAGTTCTGATGCTGGAAGTAGGAGAAGGCAATATACAAACGTTTAAGTGCTACCTAATTTATACATATGAAAACATGCAGGTTAGCCATCAGATGAGAAATCAAAGAACATCTAATAGGACTCCCACTCCAAGACACGACAGGGTCACTGACACCAGACTTGTTCCCCACTAAAATACAATAAAACTATTCAAAAACATATGAGGCAACAGTTCTCAAGCAATAGACAGGAAACAGAGAACGCTGATCTTTGAAACACGGGAAACACAAGAGGTGAGGGATGTGTTGGATGTGGCTTTCTGCTAAGGGGCTCACGCTGGGCCACAGCACAGGGAAGTGGAGCCCAAGCCGTGCTTGGTGGTCTCGCAGAGCGCAAGAGCCAAAGGTCCGGCCTGGGTAGCTGAGGCAGCTGGAAAATGTAGGACAGGATACGAAAGGGCAGCAAGCTGTGAGAGGGTGAATGGGTGTTTAATGAAGAGCATACAGGAGAGCACAAAAGAAGGTAGTGAGCAGAAGACGATGAGCAGGTTATCATCCAACCTTAGATCGGGAGAAAAACAGTATTTTTTAAATAAGAACAAAGCTTCGGGGACCTGTGAAACGACTGTCAAATGATTTAACGTGGATAACTGGGGTTCCCAAAAGAGAGGAAACAGGGCAGAAAAATATCTGAAGAAATAATGACAGAAAACTTCCCAATTTGGGAATCAAGAAAACCCCAACTGGGATATTTTAAAAATCCTACATTGTGTCACATCGTAAACAAACTGCTAAGGAAAGATAAAGAGAAAAATTTTAACATAGCCATGGACAAAAGATATTATATACAGTGTAACAATGATACAAATTGCAACTGATTTCTCATCAGAAACAATGGGGTCAGGAGACAATGGAAGGTCACCTTCATAAAGTGCCAGAAAGAAATCCTGTGAACTGAGAATTCTATATCCAGAGAGAAGATTCTTCAAAAATAAGGACATTTTTGCATAAAGAAAATTGAGACAGTGCATGACCGGCAAACCTGCACCACAAGAAATCCTACAGGAAGTACTGTGAAGAGAAACAATATCAGATAGAAACTACAACTACAGGAAAGAATGAAAAGCACAAGTAATAGAACATACGTGGGTAAATACAAAGAATATCTTCTTTTAATGATCTTGATTTCCTTTAAAGACAACTGACTGTTGCAATATAGACACTACATTGTAGAGTTCATAACATATATAGAAAAAATATGATAAAGTAACATAAGGAGGGTACATGAAGTATACTACTGGGATGATTCTTACAATTTATATTAAGTGGTAACATATAACTGAACTGTAATAAGGATACATATATATGAAAATATACATCCATAAAAAGCCTTACACAAGAATGTTGGATATTAGCTGTATTCATCACAGTCCAAAGCTAAAAGAAACCTGTATGTCCATCAAGAGGAAAATAAATATATAAACCGTATATTCAAACATTAGAATACCGCTCTGCAAATTAAAGAAGATTGGGCTACCAATATATGTAACAGCATGGACACATTATTGTGAGTGAAAGAAGCCAGCCACAGCAAGCGTTCTGTATGGCTGTGCACGTATTACGTGCAACCACAGGTTACATTAGTCTGTGGTCACAGAAGTCAGAAGAGTGTTCGCCTGTGGCACACAGACTGGAGAACACATGAGAGTACTTTCTGGGGTAGTGGAAATGTTCTATATCTTGACTACGATATTGATTACGTGGGTACGTACATTTGTCAAATCTCCGAAGTGTACATTTGTGCATTCCACTCTATGTAAATTTTACCTCAATAAAACAACTGTAAGGCAAAAATGGGAAGAACAAAAATTAAAAGAAAAGTACAAGAGAGGAGATGGCTATGATAACTGTTCAAGTTAGGTGTTGGGAGTATGGGGGCTCGTCATTCTATTCTGTGTCCTTTTGTATTTCAAATTTTCCATAATAAAAAGTTTTTCTAAAAAGAAAGGCAATAATAATGGATCACTAATACATTTGTACAATGTATTAATAATTAATAATGTATATTTCAAATTTGCTAAGAGTAGATCTCAAGTGTTCTCACCGTGCATGCGCACACAGTAACTATGGGAGGTGATGGATATGTTCATTACTTTCATTGTGGTAATCATTTCACAATGTATACGTATATCAAAAAATCATGTTGCATACCTTTAAAATATATAATTTTTATGTGTGAAAAATAAACAAAGGTCAAAAATAAAATTGTAAGATAACACGGTAAAAAAAAATTAGCCAAAACATTTATTTAACTTTCTCCTTACGGTATGTGGATACAAACCTATAGAACTCATTGCCAAATAAAATACAAAGTTATTAAAATAATAATTTTTCTTAAAGGGAACTAAGTCTGCTCAGGCAAATAGTGCTTCAAGGTTCCAAAGTTTTTATACCATAGACCATGATGTCAATAATCCAGAACAGTTTGGTTTTTTTTTTTTTTTTGAGTGATGATTATTTATTCATCTTGGAGACGAGTTAAGTCCATACTATTAAATTGGCCTTATTCTTTCAGGCCGGGTTTTGGACTAAGGAAGATGTTTCAAGCAGGTGTATCAAGCACCCTTCTTCAGTCCACGGTGCATGATGTCTGTTGGAGCCCCATGTGTGTATCTCTCAGAGCTACCACTTCCGTGTTCTTTGGTCAGGGCTCCACTGCAGCATCCATATCCCAGTGGTGAGGCCTTTTCCACAGAAGGCTGCTGCTATGCCACACGCATGTAGGTACAACAGGCCCCAGGGACCCTCTCATCCAAGCAACTCTGAACCAGTAATTTGGGGGAGTTGATGTTTTCACGCTTAGGCCTCTCAACACTTGAGCAGGATGATTCCCACGGATGTGTTTTACGTGGGATTAAGCTGTCACGGCCCACTGTGGCGGCTGGTGGAGGAGTTCAGGGCATGCCACCCCAAAACATGCGAGTCTGGCATATTAGTTATTTTGAGTTAAAGACACTGGAAAGTGGCAGAAGCAAGGAGGCACGTTTCTCCCTAGAAGCACGAGAGAAACTCCCATGTAAAAGGCGTCCTCCCTGTACCAGGAGGGAGACATTCTTATCGCCAGAAATGGAGAGTTGAGGCCCAGGGAAATCTTAATGAACCAAACTTGTTAAGCCAACCTTTACATTCCCAGTCACTGTTTCACAACTAACTGCCCTAGCCCAAACCCCTTTGTCTGGTCACATTTTCATAACTACTACCCTTTGTCCAATCTAGTGTAGAGGTGTTTGGCTTTAACCACTTCTTCGGGTCTTCATTTTTCTCGTGAGGTTTCCTTTGCACGTGTAAAAATTACTAAGTAAAATCTGTATAGTTTTCTCCTGTGGATCTGTCTTATGTCAGTTAATTCTTGGGCCGAGCTGGAGACCCTAAGAGGGCAGAGGAAAGGTGGCACCTCCCCTACGCTGACTTAGTAACACATTCTTTCTAAGCTGCCTCTACATTCCTGTATCCTGTCACTACTTCCCAACAGTGTTCTCTGTTCTTCCTAAAAAATGACCTGTGCTCAGGGGGAAAAAAAAAAGAGACAGATGTCTAATATGGTGCAAAGAGGAAAAAAAAAAACAGATGACAGGATGAACCACTTTATACACATACTATTGCTAACATACAGACCACGCCGTTGTTAACCCTCTACTACTAGTAAGAGCCTTTGCAACTTCCAAGCGTTAAGAGTTAAGCAAAGAGGAGAGTTCAAGATACAATTAATCCTATTCCCCAGAATGGCCATGTGAAGCCTTTGGCCGTGTTAAGTGGAGCTCTTTTGGCTGTTTGGCTTCACAGAAGCCAACAAGAGCGATCTTACGCACAAAGCCTATGAGCCGTAAGAATACAACTAGTAACTGGGATACTAAAGAAAACATAGAATGTCTCTGCCTCCATCTTCTGTGTATCTCCTTCATCTTTCTTTCTTTTTCTGTTTCCCAGTCCGTGTGCCTACTTCCCAGTGCCTCACAAGATTACACAGCATTGTGCAACAGCCCAGAGAGAAAGAGAGGTTGATTTTCTTTTTCCAATTTCCCTGCTCTCTCTTATTCTCTTTCCTTGCCCCTCACCAGCCTCTTCTAAAATTCCCAGGATGAGAACTGTCCTGCTTGGGTCAGGTGTACCAACACCAGGACCAATCAGTTGTAGAGATAAGGCCACGTCACAAGGTAGGAAAATGGCCGGACACGCAATCTAACAGAATGGGGGAAAGAGACATCCCAGAAGATGAGTTCCAGTCCACAAGGCCACCACTACCATGTGGGTATTGGCAGACAGCTCAACAGAATCAGCCACTATGAGTCATGGATGTGTTTGAGAAACGGGTAGAAACACTGGACCTTTTTCATAACATGTACATAATCGCAGATACCAAACTGTGTGCAAACTACATGGCGTTCACGAAACCCCTATAATCCCTTCTTAGATCCTAATTTTAAAACTCTATATGCATCTAGATTTTTCAAATGTTTCAGGTTTTTCAAATATCGGTATAAAACTTTTCAAATTTTAAATACTGAATACAAAATTATATTCAAAGGTTTTCAACCACAACAAATACACATAATGAAATGTTAAGTCTTTGAGGAAATAGGACACATAGAAGTTTATATCATACATAATAGCCAGGACTGGGTGGAGCTAACAATCAAACATCAAATGATCTCTACTGTCATCAAATGGAGACAACATGGGAGCCCTCATATTTTTTTTTTTAACTACACTTAGAATATTTCCCACTGTATATGATCAACACGATCAAACACTGGGGGACATGTACCTAGCCCCATTGCCATTCAAATCATAACACTCGCAATTACCTCATAAAAAGATAAAGTGAACCAAATAATTAGTAAGATCTAGTCCACTGCTACTCATGATGGCCTAGAATGAAAAAAATCTACATATGGCTCAGTCAAAAGTTTCTATTCAAAATACAGCTATTACTGTATGTAATTTTACTCAAAACAGGCAAAACCAAACATATACAACAGAAGAGAGCTATGGAAACAAAACCAGAAATAAATGCTTACAATCACGCAACAGGTGAAATATAAACTAAAAATGATATGAAAGCAGTCCAAAAACCTATACCCTTCACTGGTTATTAGGAAGCAGTCAATGATATCAGTAGCACATCCTTAATCTCCAAGAGTATATAATGGAAGGAAATGACACATTCTACCACAAAATGTTCTTATATTACAGGAAAAAACAGAATAATAGAATATAAGGAACAATGGTTTAACAGAGAACTGCATTTGTCATATGCTCCTTAAATTTATATGAAAAAGGATTTATAAGTACAGTATTATATTCATGTATTTTGATTCTACAATAGATCTTGTAGAAGTTTCATATATGAGAGTATGAAAACCCGAAGTATTATCTTTACTGATACATTTCCCAGGCAATCTCCAAAAGAGAATCTAATTTCCTGAGTATCTGAATATATAAACTCCTTGAAAGCTAGAATGATAAAACACCACTGAGCCCGATTACATACAATAAACTCTAAAGGAAAAGATCAGATTCCTACACCACATTAAAATTTTTTGTATTAACTGTAACTGGAAAATGTAAGACAGTAATTATATGGGGTTAAAGAATTTCTTAAGCAGAGTCAACTGCTGTACTCTTTTTGTAAATATTGAGCCTACATATTAAGGCCAGCATGTAAAGTCTAAAAATTAATCAATTATAATGCTTCACTCAGAAATCTTTATATTTGAAAACCTTTAGAGAAGGTGTCTTTTATATCACAAAGAAATATTACAGATTTTTTTCATTCATGGATTAAACATGAGTAGTTTTTAACATTCTCACATGACCCTGAAGTCCCACAACAGGTAGTAATTTGTAATTCTGGTTGAGTCACACATTTCACCCGGATACACTAAGAGACTGGTTGGTGTTCCTGAGTTACTAAGTAGAAATAAGCCTCAACAATGTGACATCTGCCTTTTTCTCTGCTCATTCTTGAATGCAAAGTAACTTCCATATAATACCTAAAGCACAAGTTAAAAAAAAATTTTTTTTACATACTTCATCTTTTTTCTGTTTTTTAAATATGGAAGATGACATATGGCAAAACTTGCAAATGTATGGATTCACAAAGGAAGGTCCCTGGATGCTCCCTACAAGAAAGTCACGGGGTTTAATGGTAGCTCAAGAGAATGCAGAATTTTGGTACCATACTCGGGCACATCACAATCTAAGAGGATATTCAGTAGGCAGAACTGACAATTAGTCCCAGGACTCAAACTTAAATTCTGCTGTGAAATTCTAGTAAGATTTATTAAATCAAAGTTAATGTGCAACAATTACCTCACTAGAGAATGAGAGAAAACACTGTAAGTATTTCCTTTTTGGATACTAAAATGATTACATCATGCAAAGTTCATCTGAATTCTCTATGTAAAATATTCTGAACTGAATTACCTTTTTGTACAAATATTTCGCCAGGGCAGTGACTTGACGGGGCACTGACTGCGATGCATAATTGTAGTAATTGTAGGTAAAAGCATAAATGCCACCTTCTCATGTCTGCATCAGGGAAAACTCCCTTAAACACATTTCACCCTTAGTTTCACCTTCAAACAAACGGACCACCTCAAATCCTAAATATACCCAAAGCCCACTGCCTAGACACACAGTGAGAAACAGGCATAACAGATTTGTAAATAGGCAAGAAACTACTTTGTGCTAGAGACTATGATTACCTGGAGGTAGGAATTGCAGTTGGTTATTAGCTAATCGAAGATGACGTAAAGCTCTCAGACGACCAATTTCTGGGCAAACAATTTCTAAGGCATTGTCACTAAGATCCAAACATTGGAGTTTTACGAGAGATCCAATGGCTTCAAAAAGAAAAGAAAGGTGAAGGGAAAATTAATTTGACCCAAGTGTTATGACAAATCTTTAATGCAAGTACTACCAAATTAAATATTTTAATAGTTAATATCCCTGCCTCTGTTGCTTGCAAAATAGTAAAAACATAGATCTTTTAATTTAATCAAAACTGCTAACTGAATTTACTAATTAAGGGAGACAATCTTTGAAACTAACAAGTTAAAGATGCTTTATAAGTAAAATTCCCTAATACACCAACCAAAATTTGCTTTACTATTATGAAGCAAAGCTTAAACTATGGTTATGTCGTAACTAAAATTGGAGTGCCCTTACCTTCTGGCACCACAACTATGTTATTTGAGTGAAGGTATCTGTGGGGAAAGAAGAAAAAAAAACGGAGCTGTTATCATTCAGTCCTTTTGCTAGATAACCAATTTGTAAAATGCTCACTTAGAAATTTATCAAATATAAAGGGACCAAAATGTTCTATCATACCCCAATCTAAGTGCATGCCATAAAGCACATGACCATCACAGATAATTAATAATATTTTCAGAATGGTATTTTATGCTGGAATGGCAAATATTAAACCTATTTACTGATTTAAGTTGTTATTTTAAAATAAAAGCATACACAATAGATGTATTTTGAGTTATTTTTTTAAACTGACAAATTACTAGTTTTACAAAACAAATTACAAATTACAAAACAAATTACTAGTTTTTCTAGTTCATTTTAAAGTATTCGGGTTTTCAGAAAAACACCTATTGTGTAAAGAAAAATCAACACTTATTATGTAAATGAAAATGCAACTTTTAATTTCAAATGGAAGACTTACAAAATAAGCAAACCAAGGCTATTTCAAGCTAATATGCTGACAGGAACCAAGAATGGAGAGACTAAATGCTGATCATTTACAGTATCTGTCAAAATACTCAACTGTCAAGGTACATAATTTATTTCACAGCAAAAGGAAATCTCATAAACAAGAATCAAATTCTTTTCTTAAAAAAGAAAAAAAAAAAAAGGTTATCTGGCTGACAAGTCCAGGCAAGCCTAAGTAAATAACACTTTTCCCACTGAAGTATCTTTAGCACCCTCTGGTGGAGACTTTATGCAATCAGCAGCAGCCTGATTCAGAACAAAACAACAGTGACAACTGGAGATCACATAGTAATAATTTTAAAAAATAAATGTATGGGGCGCCTGGCTGGCTCAGTTGGCACAGCATGCGCCTCTTAATCTCAGGGTTGTGAGTTCAAGCCCCATATTGGACATGGAACTTAGCTACATAACATAATATAAAATGTTAATATAAATAAATTCGTATCACTGATTTTCAGAGAACGAAATTTTTTTGATCTTTTCAAAACTATCATTTTATTTACTATGCCTCATCAATCAGTCTTCATAAAGTATTTTTAAATTTAATTTTGAAATTTTCTTCTACATTATTAAACCTAACATCAAAGGTTAAAATGTCACTGACACAAAATAAGACACAAAATTAATACATTTAAGATTATTCCATGCTGCATTTAATAAATTCTGTGTAGGTACTAACTTGCTGGGCCTAACACATGTTAAACAATTATACCATTCTATGATATTTTTATTCCTTGCTTTGTACGTATAAACTGATTTCACATTTTAAAATCCATATTCTTTAAACATTAATTTTAGGAAGGAATTCCTAACTGCACTCTCAGGTGACTCTAAAAATTCTTTGAACTAAAAGACTCTATGTAAATAAGTATGCGCACACACATACGTACATATACACACATTTACATTTGTTATACAAAAGCCAGAGTGCCTAGACACCAAAATAAAGAGACAGTTGATTTTCAGTTACCCACAATACATTTGCCTCAATTTCGCATATGCAAAAGGATCCTAAAATGTCGAAATCAAAAGATGAACCAAAGCACTCAACATCATGAATGAAATCAAAAGGTGTATTTTAAATTTATCTACGTTAAAGATGTGGTCTACAGTAAGAAGAGAATGTTCCCAATCCTAACTACAAAATGTAGGTGCCCAGGACCATCCCCCACCAAGTGAAACACCATCTCAACTCCTCAAGTTATTGTGATGTGCAACTGATAAAGAATCATCACTGGTGGAATGGATCAGAGAGCGAGCTCTGGAGCCAGAATGACTGCATTTCAGTAGCCATGTGGCCAAACTCAACTTCTCACTTTCATAATCTGTAGGAGCAGAGAATAGTAACACCAACAACACAGGGATGTTGTAAGGATTAAATAAATCAATAAATGTAAGGCTTTTAGAATAATCAGAGTGCCATGAATGCCACTGTTATTGTTGTTATACAGTTATCATGAGTCACCTGTAATCAAAGGTTCAACAATTTTGAGTCACTTCTCTTTACTTGCTTTTTGTAATTTCAAAGTAATTGAAATGTTGGAGTTTCAATGTAACTAGTTTTCATCATGTTCTCCTATAATGCAAGAACTTTCTTTCATTGCTGTGGGAATGCAAAACAGTACAGCCACTTTGGAAAGTGGTCTGGCAGTTTTTTAAATAAAATTTAATACAGAAGTTTACTTAATAGTATTATGCCAATGTCACTTTCTTAGTTTTGACAAAATTTTAAGATGCTAAAAACAGAAGAAAGTGGATGAGAAGTATACTGGAACTCTGTACTATCTTTACAACTTTTCTGTAAATATAAAATTGTTCCAAAATAAAAAGGTTGCTGATTAAAAGATCAGGACTTTTATTTCCAGCCATAATGGAGTAACAGGGACCAGATTTACCTGACTGCTGTAAGCAAAAAGAAAATTGGAAGGAATATATGACACAATTATTTTGATACTAAAAACAGGAAATTAGGATTATGTTATGTGAGAGAGAAGAAACAAGGCAAGCCACACAAGATCCCTAGGTTTCTGCCTGGATGTAAAACTGATGGTATAGGACTGCGTCCCAAACAAAGTATGTACATCTCACTAAGTTATGGAGACACAAGTCAGAATTCAGAGAAACCGAGGCAACTGGAAGTCGTGGGGTAGTGGGGTAGAGTTTGGGGGAGAGGATACTACAGGGAAAAAAATCCTGTAAAAACTGAAGGATTCTCTGACTGATAGCTGAATAGTAAAATGTAGCCTAGGCAAAGTAACTGAAAATCTATCTGCTGAATGGTCCACAGAGCTCACACCAGACTAGAAAGCATTTAAGTTCTGAACAGCAAGTCTTATTATTTGGCACATTCAAATCAGATCCTATAAAGGCCATGCCTTAGTAATAGGGTTAAAATACCACTAAAGTAGAGGTTACTCTAGACCTGTCCTCACAAAGTGTGGAGACAAACCATGAAAAGATCAAACTAAACTGCAAATAACCTCATGCCAGAATAAGGCAGCACAAGAAAAAGGCAGACAACAAAGTCTACAGACTCACCAATGTAAAACTTATAAGATCCAGCATCCAATCGAAAAGTAGTAGATATGCCAAGAATCAAGAAAGTGTGACCAATACCCAGGATTAAAAACAGTCAATACAAGTAGATCCAGTATAATAGAAACAATAAAATTAGCAAACAAAGGCATTAGAACAACTACAAAAAATATAGCAAGCTATTTAAAGGATAATATGAACACTGCAAGAGAGACGTTAAGGTATGAAGAAGAACCAAACAGAACTTCTAGGGATCAAAAACATAATGAACAAAGTAAAACAACTTCACTAGGTGGGATGAACAGCAAATTAGATACTGAAGAAGAAAATATTACTGACACTGAAGACAGAGAAATACAATTTGTCCATATTGAAGCACACAGAGACAAAAAAAGATGGAAAAAAACTGAAAAGAGTGTCAGTGATTAAAGGAAAATACTAAACAGTGTAACAAACATGCAAGAGTCCCAGAAACAGAGACAGGAGTATAGAAATAAATATCTAAAGAAATAACGTCAAAAAATTGCCAAATTTGATGAAAATCATAGAAACACGATCCCAAGAAGCTAAACGAATGTCAAATATATAGAAAAAGAAGGGGCGCCTGGGTGGCTTAGTCGGTTGAGCGGCCGACTTCAGCTCAGGTCATGATCTCACTGTTCGTGAGTTCGAGCCCCGTGTCAGGTTCTGTGCTGACAGCTCGGAGCCTGGAGCTTCGGATTCTGTGTCTCCCTCTCTCTCTGCCCCTCCCCCTCTCGCACTCTGTGTCTGTCTCTCAAAACTAAAATAAATAAAGGTTAAAAAATTTTAAAAAAAGAAAACCACAAGATACATCAAAATCAAATCCCTGAAAATGAGCATAAAATCAAAAATCTTCAATGTAGATAAAGAAAAAATAAACACACTACATACAGAGGAACAAATGTAAGAATAACAGGAGATGTCTCTTCAGAAACTGTGCAAGCCAGATGATAATGAACATCATAAAAGTGCTGAAAGAAAAGAAAAAAAAAAAGTCATCAAGAATTCTAATTCCAGGGGTGCCTGGGTGGCTCAGTTGGCTGAACATCCATCTGACTCTTGATTTTGGCTCAGGTCATGATCTCATGGTTCATGGGATCAAGCCCCATGTCAGGCTCGGCGCTGACAGCGTGAAGCCTGCTTGGGATTCTTGCTTTCCCTCTCTCTCCACCTCTCCCCTGCTTATGCACTTTCTCTCTCTCAAAATAAACTTTAAAAATAAAATAATATGGGCTGTTTGCCATCTATATAAAAAAAAGCATTGGGGCGCCTGGGTGGCGCAGTCGGTTAAGCGTCCGACTTCAGCCAGGTCACGATCTCGCGGTCCGTGAGTTCGAGCCCCGCGTCAGGCTCCGGGCTGATGGCTTGGAGCCTGGAGCCTGTTTCCGATTCTGTGTCTCCCTCTCACTCTGCCCCTCCCCCGTTCATGCTCTGTCTCTCTCTGTCCCAAAAATAAAATAAACATTGAAAAAATTAAAAAAAAAAAAAAAAAAGCATTTTAATTCCAGAAGATCAAAACAAACAAAAACTTCAAGACTATGAAGATGTTTGTAAAACAAAAACTGTAACATTTTCAGAGAAAAAACTAATGTGAGATTTTTTTCTCACAGAAAATCTTCAGGGCCTAAGGCTAGACAAGGAATTCTTAGACTTGACACTAAAAACATGATCCATAAAAGCAGAACTGGTAAAATGTAAAACTTTTGCTCTACAAAAGAATAGAAAGAGAATGAAAAGATAGGGGCATCTGGGTGGCTCAGCTGTGGGAGCGTCTGACTTTGGCTCAGGTCACATTCTTACAGTTCATGAGTTCGGGTCCCGTGTTGGGCTCTACACTGACGGTGCAGAGCCTGCTTGGGACTCTCTCTCTCTCTCTCTTCCTCTTGAAATAAATAAATTTCTAAAAAAAAAAAAAGAGAATGAAAAGACAAACTACAAATTGGGAGAAAATATTTGTAAACAACATATACAACAAAGAACTGGTTTCTATAATTTGTAAAAAAATAAAAAATAAAAACCTCTTAAAACTGAAGAATAGGGGCGCCTGGGTGGCACAGTCGGTTAAGCGTCCGACTTCAGCCAGGTCACGATCTCGCGGTCCGTGAGTTCGAGCCCCGCATCAGGCTCTGGGCTGATGGCTCAGAGCCTGGAGACTGTTTCCAATTCTGTGTCTCCCTCTCTCTCTGCCCCTACCCCGTTCATGCTCTGTCTCTCTCTGTTCCAAAAATAAATAAACGTTGAAAAAAAAAATTTTAAAACAAAACAAAACAAAAAAAAAAACTGAAGAATAAAAATAAATCCAACTAGAAAAAGAGCAACAAATGAGTTTTACTGAAGAAAAGACACAGGTAACCAACACATACTTGAAAAGATGTTCAGTATCATTAACCATTAGAAAAATATACATTAAAATCACAATGACATAAAACCACACATCTATCAAAATGACAAAAATAAAAACTAATGGTAACACCAAATACTGGTGAGATGTGGAGAAACTGAAACAATACCTTGCTCGGGGAGAATATAAAAAGGTGGAGCCAACCTGGAAAATTATTTGGCAATTTCTTAGGAAACTACAAATCCAGAGCAAAAGTGAAAGAGTAAGGGCCTCCAAAAATTATTTTACATAAAATCAACAAGAATATTGGCAAAAGTAGTAGTAAGAAGATTATGTACAAAACTCTGGAAACTAGCCAAAGTGATACAAGGAGGGTTATATCTTAAGAAAAATGGCAAAAATCTCAGCAAGCACAGTGAGCTGTGTGAACTTTGGGGCATTTTCAATTCTTCTAATTGTATCCCTCACTCTCCACTCTGCAGAAGCATGGAAAAACAAAACAAAAACCCGATTTTTTCACAATCGAAGTGAAAAAGCGGCAGCGTGCCTAGCACCTGAAGGGACAAAACCAGGTCAGCACTCACTCCCAGGGAACTGGCGTCATTTGACTTTGTCTCAAGGTTCCCTGAAAGGCCCCACCTGCAAAGCTCTTTTTAATTTGCTCTGCCTAGAAACTTGCCCCCTACAAAAACTCTTTCCCCAGTTGAAACACATTATGGGCAATTGTTTGACTTCCCACCCACCTGAGTCAATAAATAACAGCTGGTGCAAACAATAGACAACCAAAAACCTTAAATGGAAAAGCTGGGCAAGATGTCCAGAGGAGCTGTGAAAAGCTCTGTTGTATTTCTGGAATTCTAGAAGGTCTAAGGCAGGTCAGAAACGTGCAAATGCTCAGGAAAGAGGTGAAAGACTCTAAGCAATCAGCTCTGCCGAACTTGAGGCTCCTGCATAAGCAGGAAGCGCAGGATAAGGCAAAGTTGTCGAATGCCTGGCTGGGAGCTGAAGGCATGCCACCATACAATAACAGAAGTCCTCAGCAAAGACTGGGAGACTACTGGATTCAGGTAGCGAAGGAAATCTCTAATCTAACCATCAGGTGACCACTAAGGTAACTGAGCAGATAACTTAAAAAAAAAAAAAAAAAAGAAAAGGAAAGGAAAAGGAGAGGAGGGAACTCTTTCAACTCATTCTATGAGGCCAATATTACCTTGATACCTAAACCAAGGAAATCTCAATAAAGGAAGACCAAGGACCAGTTTCCCTTATGAATACAGACACAAAATTCATCAACAAAATACTAGTAAGCCAAACCCAGCAACTTATAAAAAGGATTATACTCCACGACCAAATGGGATTTTCCCTCATTGATGCAGGGTTGGTTCAACATACAAGCAAAAATCAACATCTATATTAACAGGATAAAGAAAAAAAAAACACATTCATCTCAGTAGATGAAAAGAAGACCATATGACAAAATCAAACATCCTTTTATGCTAAAAATACTCAACAAACAAGCAATAAAAGGGAATTTCCTCAATTACATACAGGGTACCTATGAAAAATCTATAGCCATCATCACACTGAATGGCAATAGACTGAAAGCTTTCCCCCTAACATCAGGCAGAAACAACACAAAGATGTCTGGTCTCACCACTTTTATTCAATATTCCATGTTACAGCCAAAAATAAAGCAAGAAAAAGAAATAAAAGGCATACATATTGGAAAGGAAGGAATGAAACTATCTTCACTGGCAGATGACATGATCTTGTATATAGAAAATCCTATGGAATCTACCAAAAAAAAAAAAAAATTAGAGCTAATATATGAGTTCAGCAAGGCTGAGGGTAAAACATCAATATACAAAAATCAGGTGTATTCTTACATACCAGACAATGAGCAATTCTAATGTGAAATTAAGAAAAACCATTCCACGTATAACAGCATCAAAAGAATAAATACTGGGGCACCTGGGTAGCTCAGTTCGTTTAGCGTCCGACTCTTAATTTCAGCTCAGGTCATGAGTTCAAGCCCCATATTGAGCTCTGCACTGAGTGTGAAGTCTACTTAAAAAAATTTTTTTTTAATTTTA
Organism: Lynx canadensis; assembly: GCF_007474595.2. Classification (NCBI taxonomy): domain Eukaryota; kingdom Metazoa; phylum Chordata; class Mammalia; order Carnivora; family Felidae; genus Lynx; species Lynx canadensis. The sequence goes on along the minus strand of NC_044308.2, from coordinate 17,388,877 downwards.
AAAAAGAATAAGTTAAACTTAGGAATAAGTTTAACAAATTCAAGATTTTTACACTGAAAAGTGTTCGGTGTTCAAACACAAAAATGTTGAAAGAAATTGAAGACCTAATTAAATGGAAAGATCTCACATTCATAAATTAGAAGACATAAGACAGCAATATTCCACATATTGATCTAAAGATTCAATACCATCGCCACCATTGATCACAGATACCTTTTTTTCTTCATAATTTGACAAGCAGATGTTAAAACTCACATGGAAATGCAAGGGATTTAGAAGAGCTAAAACAATTTTGAGAAATGGGAATAATGTTGAAGGAATCATACTTCTCAATTTCAAAACTTAACTATAAAGCTACAGTAATCAAGTTGTGTGCTACTGGCAAAAAGACAAATAGATCAATGGAAAAAAACTGAGCATCCAGAAATATGCCAACATGTTCATGGTCAGATGATTTTTGACAAAGGTGCCAAGACAATTCAATAGGGAAAGGGTATCCTTTTCAATAAATGGTGCTGAGATAGCTGGAGTTGCATATGCAAAAACAGAAGTCAGGCCTTTACATTGCATCGTATGCAAAAATTCACTCAAAATGGATCAAAGACCTAAATGTAAGAGCTAAAATGATACAACTTAAGTAAGAAAAACAGAGGTAAATCTTCATAATGTTGGATTAAAACAATTTCATAGATATGATACCGAAACACAAAATGCCAGATAAAAAATTATCAAGAAAGTGAAAAGATAAACCATGAATGGAAGAAAATATTTTAAAAGTATACATCTGATATGGTATCAAATATATAAAGCATTCAAATATATAAATATATATATCTCAAAAATATAAAGCACTTAAATATATAGAGCTGTCTCAAATATATAAGGCATACAAATACATAAAAAACTCTTACAACTCTACAATAAAAATATCATAATTTTAAAATAGAAAACAGATTTGAATAGACATTTCTCCAAAGAAATATATAAACAGCCAATAAGCAAATGAAAACAGATCAAAAGAAAAATACAAATCAAAACTATGATACACCAATTCACACCTACTAGGATGACAATAATCAAAAGGACAGAAAGTAACAAGTGTTAATGAGGATGTGGAGAAGAAGTTAGGATCCTCACATACTGTTGGTGGAATTGTAAAATGATGCAGCTTTGGAAAACAGTTTGGCAGTTCCTCAAAAGGTTAAACAAAGCTAACAATGCAATTCCAGTAGTAGGATAAACCCTAAAGAACTGAAAATACACGTTCATATATAAACTTCTACACGAAATGTTCATAACTGCATTATTCACCATAGCCAAGATGTGTGAACAACCCAAATATCTATCAACTAAAGAATGGATAAACAAAACATAGTATGTCCACAAAAAAGAATGCATTCTGAAACATACTACAACATAAATGAACCCTGAAAACATGCTATGTTAAAGCAGCAAGACCCAAAAGGCCACATACTGTATGATTCCATTTACATGAAATGTCCAGGACAGGCATAGCCATAGAAATGGAAAGCAGATTATTGGTCACCAAGGAGTTATTAGGGGGTTGGGGGAGGGGGGTATGACTGCTAAATGGGTTTCTTTTGAGGTGATGAAAATGTTTTGGAATTAGACAGCGGTAATGGTTGCTCAACCTTGTGAATATACTAAAAACCACTGAATTATATACTTAAAAGGGTGAATTTTATGGTATGTGAATTATATCTCAACCAAAAAAGAAGTGACACGTGTAATTACCACAGGACTCAGCAATTGCAGTCTTAGGTCATTTATCTCAGAGAAATGGAAACTTATTCACCAAAAAAATAAATGAAAGTACAGAAATGCTACAAGCAGTATCAATTATTACACATAAAAACAAAACAACCAATATGTCCTTCAATGGGTAAATGGTCTAAGAAACTGCATTACATCCATACCATGAAATATAATTCAGCAACAAAGAGGAACAAACTATTGATACATACAACAATTTGAATGGATCTCAAGGGATTGTGCTGGATGAAAAAAAGGTCCCAAAAGGTTACATACTATATGCTTTCATTTACATAATATTGCTAAAGTGATAAAATGATAGAGATGGAGAACAGAGTAGCAGTTACCAGGGTTTGGGGACCGTGTGTAACATGATTATAAAAGGGCAGTTCAAGGAGGGGAGGGTGGGTGATGGGCATTGAGGAGGGCACCTGTTGGGATGAGCACTGGGTGTTGTATGGAAACCAATTTGACAATAAATTTCATATTTAAAAATAAATAAAAATAAAAAAATTAAAGGGCAGTTAAAGCAATGCTTGCAGTGATGAAAGTACTCTCTCTACCCGACTATGGTAGGGATTGTACAAATGTACACATGTGATAAAATTTCACAGAACACACGCACACACACACACAAATCAGTGCACAGAAAATGATGAACACTGGAGGAAGATAACACTAGTGCCGATTTTCTGGTGCTCATCTTGCACTATAGTTACGCAAGATGTGAATGCTGCTGGAAACTACAAGGGTATACGGGATCTTTCTGTATTATTCCTTACAATTCCATGAGAATCCACCATTATCTCAAAGGAAAAAGTTTAATTTGTTTTAAAAAAGGAGAGATAAAGACTTTACTCAGGTAAACCAAATCTGAGAGAATATAGGAATGAATATAAAAGACAATTTTCCTCATTTTAAATTTCTTGAGAATTAACAATGTATCAGTTTGGTCTGTCAGCTCCAGATCTACCTTCTATACCCGATTGACCTGGACGCTGTCAACTCTCCCTTGTCAACTGGCCTAACATTAGGGCTGGAAGAGGGCACTGGAGTGACTCTATCAGAGGACAGCAGCAGCAAGGACCTCCTTTCTGGGTCCAGTCCCCCAGCAACTGTTTATTTAGCACAGGAGCCAAGGCCCAGAAGCACTCACCTCGGCAGCCCTGTTGGGAAACCTCAAGCTGCATCCTCCAACCGTGACTCCCCACCCAGCTCTGAAGCAGCTCTGGCCGCACCCCCAGGCCCACTCTCCCCATCCATCAATGCACTTCTACATACCAGCTTCAACGGGCCTCAGGCAACTGTACTACCACCCCGTGGCCACTTCTGTGGTGGGTAGGCCACACTGTCAAGCTGCTTCTACACACCAGCTCCAGACTACCAACACCTTCCTCCAACACTGAGCTGATATTATAGATCGGCTCCAGCCTAAACCAGCTGGCAAGCTTCTCGGCCACCAGCAGGCTGTATGCTCCCAGTCAGGCCCTTCACTGAAGAGCTCTCAATCTCAGCCTAGGGGCTGGAGCTCTCCTAAGTCTTTTCAGTCCCTTCCTTGTCTACTTTCTCTCAGCCCAGAAGTAATAGCTGTTTTTTGTACTTGCTACTTCTGAATACCACAGAGTTCTCTTAATCTCTTTTAGCGGTTAATAACACCTCACTAGTCAGCAATTCTTTAAATTAATTTTCCCTGTTTCAACTAGGGGTACGGTTTCTATCTCCCAACTGGCTCCTGAATGACATACACATGATACGTACGTATATTCGTATGCTGACAGATACACAAACACACATATACAACAACAGCACAAAGAACGAAGTACTGATGTACAGTTCCCACATTACAAGTGAAGTAAGTGGTCTGTTATGTGAAGGGAGACTGTAAAAGGTTAAGGAAGCACAACGTAAGCCTTAAAACACTGAGAGTTGATAAGTCAGTAGTGGTTAGTAAAATGGGGTCCTACATAACACTGAAATAATTTTAAAGAAGGAGAGAAGAGGGAAAAAATAAGTAACAGTTGAGACGCATAGAACCAAATTGTAAGATGGTTGACTTAAAATGAATCATATCAGTAATCCCATTAAATGTAATACGATCTAAACACTCCAGTTAAATGGCCTAGATTGTCAGATTGGTCAAAAATCAAATAACCAACTAATGTTGACTTCAAGAAAATCACTTGAGTTATAAAGACACAGAGAGGTTAAAATAAAAGAATGCAAGTTCCAATTCAGTACAGCAGAATAAACTCCCACCGGACTGATCCTCTGGCAGATAACACACACACACACACACACACACACACACGACTCTAAGGCACTACAGAGTAAACAAAAACAAGCCATCCTGGAGAAGAGTCAAACCTTAGAAGAACGAATGGCACTGGGTGAGTTTGAGTTTTGTTTTTTAAGCAGCATTTAGAGTAAGGCAGGGTACAGACAGTTACCAAGCAAAGTGGCTAAAATTCTAATAGGAAACTTCATTCTTACCAACCTAAAGAACAGGAGGACAGAGTTCAGGGAAACCATGACCACTGGCAAGTAAAGGGAAAATACCCGAAAAAAAGAGCCAGGGAAGCGTAACCCCAAATTCTATTTATAAACTTTGTCTAAATCAATGGCAATCCCAGAACCATGCAAATATGGAAGAAATTACAGTCCAGGTGAAAGAACTGGACTGAGTTTTCAGCTGCCCTCCAAAAACCAGTTCACTTGTCTGAGTCAAACCAGGTAAATTACCTCCTAAAGCAAAAATATCAACACTCTCTGAATGAATACAACAGATTCCAGTCTCCAAGACATAAAATCCCCAATTATCATGATATAATCTAAAATTATTCAACATATGAAAACCCAAGAAAATGTGATCCATTAACAACAATAAACAATGGAGATCAAGCTCAAGATAACCAAGATGTTGGAATTAGCAGACAAGAAATTTTTATATAGATATACATAGTGATCTAAAGTAAAATATGCCTATAATATAAAGAAATAGAATAAAAGAAAGAAAATCCTAAAACTGAAAAAATTACAAGATGAAGCTAAACAACAGGATTAATGTTACAAAGGAAAGAGTTTATGAACTTGAAAAAGATCAGTATAAATGACCTAATCTAAGATGCAGAGAGAAAAAAGCTTGAAGGAAACATGAACAGTGCCTCAGAGGAATGTAGGACAACATTAACAGATGTAATGTGTAAACAGTGCCCAAGAAGGAGAAAGGGAACAGTACATAAAAATTACTCAAAGAAATAATAATTGAAAATGTATTAAATTTGGGAAAAGACATAAATTCACAGATTCAAGTAGCTCAGCAAATTCCAACATAAATACAAAGATAATTAAACCAAGGCACATCATAGTTAAATTTCTGAAAACCAAAAAACAAAATCTTGAAAGCAGCCAGACAAAAATGATATATTAATACATGTGGAAAATGACTAAAATCCCACTAACTTATTATATATAGTATATTTACATAACAAATAATATAATATATATTATCAGTTCATAGATCATTGTTTTAATATTTAATAATAAATATATAATTATTAATTTAATATATACTTAATAATTATGTTATATAATATACAGTATACTTAATATATAATATATTTAATATATAATAATATAATTATATAATATACACATAACAGTTATATTGTTTATGTTATAGTATATAACTTATATATAAACATTTACACATTATATTATACATATTATATAAAAATACTTTTAAAGGGCTCAAAGAAAAACACTGTCAACCCTGAAAGCAACCACCGCTGGATATATAATACAGTTTGGGGTATTACATTGCAATTATCTTCATCTTCACGACTGTTTCATTTTTCTGCCTGAAGTCCTCAAGAATTTTTTCTTTAAAGTCTGAAAAAGGCTTTGAATAAATTCCACACCCATTACTAATAAAAATTCTTGAGGAAGTCAGAATTAATGATGTGGTAGGCAGCCCCCAAGACGGTCTCCACTGATCTCCACTACCTGGCATTTAGGCCCTTGTGTTATAGCCTCCCCTTAAGTGTGGGCTGGACCTACTGACTTGTTTCTAATGAACAGAAAATAGCAAAAGTGATGGGATGTCACATCCATGATTAGATGACAAAAAGGCTGTGGCTCCTGTCTTGCATACCCTCTCTTGCTTTTTCCCTTGTGCTGATGGAAGCCAGCCGCCATGTCGGGAGCAACACTATAGAGAAGCCAAGTGGCAAGACCTAAGGGAGTTGAGTCCTCCTGCCAACAGCCAGCTAGGAACTGAGACCTTCGGACCAACAACCTGAGATTAACTGAATCCTGCCAAAAACCACATGAGTGAACACAGAAGAGGATACTTCTTTAGTTGAATGTTCAGGTAAAAACAGCAGCCCTGGGCAACAACCTTGATTGCGGCCTTGAAAGAGACACTGAGGCCAAGATACCCAGCTAAGCCAAGCCCAGATTCTAGACCTTCAGAAAATATGAGATAATAAGTATTTACTCTGTTAAGCACCCCTACTACAGTTTAAGTCACTACATTCTGGGGTAATTTGTTAAGCAGCAATAGATTATTAATACAAATGGGTATTTACTTAACACAATAGAACATACACACATTAATTGTAAAGTCAGCATCTTTCTTATGGGGCAACCCTGGAGGCATTCCCACTAAGGTCAGAAACAAAACAAGGATGCCCATTATCTCAAGTACAATTTCACACTGTTCTGGAGGGACTAGCCAATGCAGTTAGACTAGAGAAAATAAATAAAAGGCATTAAGGTTTAGAAAAAAAGAAACAACACTATCTGTATTTTCAGACATGAGAGTATTCCTGAAAAACCTTGAGGGATCAATGATAAAACTAATTCAATAAGATTTTAGCAAGGTAGCAGGATATAAAGTTAATATTGAAAAAATAACTGCTTAGAAGAGCTAACAGAAAATTCATTTACAGGGGCGCCTGGGTGGCTCAGTCGGTTAAGCGTCCGACTTCAGCCCGGGTCACGATCTCACGGTCCGTGAGTTCGAGCCCTGCGTCGGGCTCTGGGCTGATGGCTCAGAGCCTGGAGCCTGCTTCTGATTCTGTGTCTCCCTCTCTCTCTGCCCCTCCCCCGTTCATGCTCTGTCTCTCTCTGTCTCAAAAATAAATAAACGTTAAAAAAAAAAAATTAAAAAAAAAAAAAGAAAATTCATTTACACTAGCAAAAAATTATATATTAAATGTTTAGAAATATATTTTAGAAATGTTCAAAACCTATATGAAGGAAACTATAAAGAACCTATAAAAACAAAAAATAGACCTAAAATAATGTTAAGACATCTTTCTTGGAAATATACGCTGAACTATTTAGAGGTAAAAAAAAAAAAAATGATGTATGCAACACTCTCAAAGGCTTTCAAAAAATATGTATACATATATATATATATATATATATATATATATACACACACACATATATAAAGAGAATGAAATTAAAAACTTGACAAAGCAAATGGGGTAGAACATTACCAAAGATGATTAAACTGAATCTAATCAAGAGGAAAAAAATCAGACAAATCTGCACAATACTTTAAAGACATTGGGGACGGGAGGGATTAGGGTAATTAAAATATGAAATGCATATTAGATGATATTACTGAGTTAATATTACTTTTAAAGTGTGATAATAGTATAATTATGTGCAATACTGCCCTTATTATTAGGAGATACATACTGATATATTTAGTAGTAAAGTATCATAATGTCTGTAATTTGTGTGTGTGTGCGTGTGAGAGCTGGAAAGGGAAGAAGGGAGGAAGACTGTAGGAGACAGAAAGAGAAAGCCAATGTGGCAAAATGTTAACTGGTTAAATTTAAGTGAAGTGTATATGGGTGTTCACTGTATTATGCTTTCAACTTTCCTGTTAGTTTGAAATTTTTCAAAATAAAAGGATGGGGTGGTGGGGAGACAGGAAATGACAGACTCTCAGATTAAAGATGGAGGTATAAAGTTAGTTTTCCTTACTTTACCTCCTGAAAATTTTGCCAAATAATTAAGAGAACAAAAAACAGAAGTGCAAACTCCTCCTTCAACAAAATTAGCAGGGAGCTGGAAAGCAAGGGAAATATAAGGTTCTAAGTATCTTCCTTATGGGTAAGTCAATAGAGACTTAAAGTTGATGCACCAGAAAACAAAGGTGTAAACATATTATTTAGCATTATGGAGGTAATTGTCAAAAGAATTAAAAAAACAAATGCAGTGTGGAGGACACAGAGAAATAGGCTTTTCCTCTGTGTGTTAAACCTTTTATACCATTGGACTATTTATATCAAGTATCACATGTAGTAACAATAAATCTTCCCAATTATACTGACTATCCAGAAGGATTCTGTGACAAAGAGGCTGTACCCAGGGGTGGAGGGATGGGGGGTGGGTGGAAGTATCCTTCATTATCTTTACTACCTTGAGGTGAAATATTTAAAACACAAATTTAAATGGTAAAATACTTTAAAATACTATTGGGGTTAGCAGAACTTCAGGTCTACCTCTATGACCATGACACCAAAATATAATAAATGAATACATTAAAATTGTATGTCCTAGTATTTCAAATAACTTAAAAGTATTTTCATTCTTGTTGTGTATAAAAATATGAATAAACAGACTCACAGTTCCACAAGGTTTGGAAGCTTCTGAGCAAGGTTTTCTGGCTGAAAATTAAAAACTCAGAATTAAATTTTATCTTTGAGAAATGTACAAACAGTTCTAATGAGCTTAAACACAGAGTATGATCTTTGGTGGGGGGGGGGGCAGTGTAAATCTGAAGGAAATAATGCAAAAATAATAAATCAGCAGGTCTGGGTTTTATGCTTACATGGCCCATACTACAGTTTAAATCTATAAATCTGAACGCTTAAAATGAGTGTCTTGGGGCACCTGGGTGGCTCAAGTGGGTTAATGCCCAACTCTTGATTTCGGCTCAGGTCATTATCTAGCAGTTTCGTGAGTTTGAGCAGTGCGTTGGGCTCTGCACTGACAGTGCAGAGCCTGCTTGGAATTCCGTTTGCATCTCTCTCTGTCCCTCCCTTGCTCGCTCTCTCTCTCTCTCTCAAAAATAAATAAATACATTTGCAACTACGTGGATGGAACTGGAGGGTATTATGCTAAGTGAAATTAGTCAGAGAAAGACAAAAATCCTATGACTTCACTCATATGAGGACTTTAAGAGACAAAACGGATGAACATGAGGGAAGGAAAACAAAAATAATATAAAAACAGGGAAGGGGACAGAATAGAAGAGACTCATAAATATGGAGAACAAACTGAGGGCTGCTGGAGGGGTCGTGGGAGGGGGGATGGGCTAAATGGGTCAGGGGCACTAAGGAATCTACTCCTGAAATCATTGTTGCGCTATATGCTAATTTGGATGTAAATTTTAAAAAATAAAAAATTAAATTAAAAAATAAAAAATAAATAACTTTAAATAAATAAATAAATACATAAATAAATAAAATCAGTGTCTTTCTGAGAAACGGCCACAGAAGAAGTTACACTGTTCTTAACAGACATACACAGAGGGGAGGATGCCATCTGACAACAGAGCCAGATACTGGAGTGACACAGCCAAGGACCATCAAGGATCACTGGCAACCACCAGAACCAAGGAAACAGTAACAGATTCTCCCTCAGAGTCCTGAGAAGGAGCCAACCCTGCCCACATCTTAATTTCGGACTTCCGGCCTTCAGAACAGTGAGAATACATTTCTGTTCTTTTAAGCCCCCTATCCTGTGTAATCTGTTACAACAGCCCTAGAAAACTAATACTCACCCCCAAACTCCCAATTTGTGTGCCTCGGAAAAACTAAATAAATAAGGGAAATCCCCAGGTGCCAGAAAGCCAGACCTAACTAAGCTCAGGACAGAGTGGTCCTGGGGCTCAGGTGGTCCGGGGGGGGGGGGGGTGGCAGGGGTAGGAAACAGGCCACTGGAAAGACAGGCTGGGAAAGATCTAGGTGCCTTACCCAGTCCCGATTTTGGAAGGATTGGCCCTTCCACAAAAAGAATCCCAGAAATCCCACTCCCAGATTGCAAGTGGGCTTCTCTCTGCCAGAGGCAAAAGGAAAAGCCTCCTCTAAGCAACTGAAAGCCAGCCTGCATCTCTCTCTCTCTCTCTCCCTCCCTCTCCCCCCTCCCCGCCACCCAGGTCAAATTCACACAAACACAAAGACAGGAGTTGTTAAGACTGAAGGAACACACTGAGTCAGGAGTAATAGATATATATTTATTCTACACTCAAACATACTGTAGGTAAGCTAGGTATCAATAACAAAGAATCAGTAATCGTTTTTTTAGAAGTAATTAGGTGTAGCTTGAGTCCTAAAGACAAATATAAATTATCAGAGGTTGCTATGGGGCAGAGAGGAAGAGTTCTGGTCAGCTTTCTAGACACAAGAAGCAACACAGGAAAATGTGAGGCAGGGAGGTGTGTCTGGGAAATTGCAAATACAATCTATTTTGCTGTAACTCCCGAACACTACTCCTGAACAGATCTTACACTTTCGAAAATCCTGTTATAAAAACAATTGTGTTAATAGGTGTTGAGGACTAGAAGGTTTTGTATTTGCAACAAACTAATTTTTCAGACAGAAACCAAGTAACAATGATCATCATTAGGAAAAGGATCAGGGGTGCTCTCTATTCTTCACTCTATGTTAGTATCATTTGAATTTTTAACAGTGAACATGTTAGGTCTCATATAATTGAAAACCATTACATTCGATAATGTGGTATGCACATAAACTGCTACATAATTGAGTAATCAATCATATTACATCCAATTTGGGTTCTAAACAGTAAGAGAAACACCATTAGTGTGATATGCCTGGGCCATAGGGTATGAAGGTTTATAATGACTTCGCAGAGTGGCCTGGAATAGACCACTAGAACTTATATTTTATAAAATGGGAAAACTTTTTAAAAATTCTGAACACAATAGAAATCCACTGGTTTAAACAAGGAAATGACATTACCACTTTAAGCTGGCATACTGATGAATTTAAATACTTAGCCACAGCATCCAAAGCTGCTTATATACACATATATCCTTGTCCTTTTATGATAACCAAATGTTAAATACAAATATTGTTATGAGAACAATGAAGCATTTACTGAGTACCCATTTTTGATAAAGTCACTTATATTTAGTTTTCAAATGCTGAATGCTGTGATTCTTTTTTTTTTTTCCCCACATGTTTTGATATCAATATATGCAATGAAGTCCTTCATGACAAGTCTTTCCTCAGATGTTACTCTTGGATCTGCAGAAATCCTCAAAATGTTTCTTTTAGTATGGGTATCTTCTCTTTTAAGGAGAATATGCATTTCCATTTATGGGCATACATACAAAGCTTCCTAGGCAAACTAGGCAACTAGGGATGGAAGGATGAGGGAAGGGGGCAGTAAGAGGCTTAATAATAGCTGGTCCTCTAAAAAGGAAAAACTTATCCAGAAAAAAGACTCATCTATTTTATCTGCTACAATCAGTATCATATCTTGACCTGCGATCATTTTTCCCAGATGACGATTTCGTGCCATCCAACAGCATTCTAATTATCCCATGAGAAACTGGTTAGCTCTTTTGAGATACACAGCTTCACACACAATTAAGCACTGAATAATGTTTCTACTGCTAATGGTGCATTACCATATCTTTATTAACGGTTAGATACACTGTGTTTTTATTTAAAAATAAGCAAGGTGACCTTAAGAAAATTGCAGTTCATTACAACACGGGTGGGGAAAACCCCGAACCCTTATTAATTAGTTCAGGCCCAACCAGCCTGACAAATGAGCAGCCCACTGCACGGGCTGTGGCTGACACCTACTGGTAAGCATCACTGAATTACTTTCTGCTAAACTAGTTACAAATGTTTTCTAAATTAAGCCAAAATTCTCTGCATTAAATCCCACATTGCACTTAGCTGAACAACTCTTCTTTACGGGGAATGTAAAAGTAACCTTCAGCAAGCACATTTAAGTATAAAATTTACCTCTGATTTTGAATCAATGATGTTTTACTACACCCTTTTAAGGAAAACTGCCTACCTCCTTACATGCGAACGTTTTTAAATCGTGTATCTTGGAACAAATAGTTCAAATATGTTGCAAACACTATGCTGAGTGATGTGCCCTGGTAGGCACTGTGAGCCACCTGCTTCTTCCTCTTCCCTGGCTGGGCACCTGGTAGGACTGCATTTGTCTCTTCGAGCTGGATGTGGCTAAGTGACTTACTCTGCTCAGTGGAATTATGTTGAAGTGGTAGCCTTCAAGAGCCTGAGCTGTGAGAACTAAAACGCATCTAATTCACAACTTTGAAATGTGTCTTTACAAACACCGCGAAGCTTGTTGTGTGTATTGTGACAGTTTGTGAATGAAATGGTTTTTTTTCCCCCTTTAGTCCCACAACTAAACTTAAAAAAAAAAAATATTTATTTTGGGAGGTGGGGGGGGTGGGCAGAGAGAGAAGGTGAGAATCCCAAGCAGCCCCCACACCCAGGGCAGAGCCCAATGATGGGCTCCATCAAGGACTGTGAGATGATGACCTGAGCTGAGCCACCCAGGCGCCCCTAATTAACTTTTTTTTAATGAAAAAAATAAAAATAAAATTTTGAAGTGAAATACAAAAAGTTACATAAAAGCTCAGAAAGTTCATAGTGACCTCCACGTGATGCAAGCTTTGTCAGTCTCCATCCCTGACTTTGGACACCATTAACCAGAGTCCCCAAGCAGTAAGAGAGTCATGACAGTGTGAGTAAAAGAAGTAATTGTGCTGTTGCAAACCGCTATGATTCAGGGTTCGGCAAAACCTGCTCCATTTCTGACTTCTAAAAACACATTTCGGGGCGCCTGGGTGGCGCAGTCGGTTAAGCGTCCGACTTCAGCCGGGTCACGATCTCGCGGTCCGTGAGTTCGAGCCCCGCGTCGGGCTCTGGGCTGATGGCTCAGAGCCTGGAGCCTGTTTCCGATTCTGTGCCTCCCTCTCTCTCTGCCCCTCCCCCGTTCATGCTCTGTCTCTCTCTGTCCCAAAAATAAATAGACGTTGAAAAAAAAAATAAATAAAATTAAAAAAAAAAACACATTTCAAAGAAGTCATGAATTAAATGTATTTAAGTTCTTATAGCAGTTATGAAAGATGGAATGAAGTTGGACCTCTGACACTACATACAAAAATTAATTAAAAATGGACCAACGACTTAAATAGAACAGCTGAAACTGTAAAACTCATGGAAAAATAGACAGAAGTGAATCTTTATCATTGTGGATTTGGCAATGGATTCACAGATATGACACCAAAGCATGAGGAACAACAGAAAAAACAGATACACTGGGCTTCACCAAAATTAAAAACTTTTGTGCATCAAAGGATATTACAAGAAAATGAATTACAAGACAGTGAAGACAACATGTAAAATGGGAGAAAATATTTGTAAACCATGTATCTGCTCAGGGTCTAGCATCCAGAGTATATAAAGAACTCTTACCAAAAAACCCCCCAAACAACCCAATTTAAAAATGGGCAAAGAATTTGAATACTCTGTAAATATATGCAAATGGCCAACAAGCACATGAAAACATGCTCAACATCATTAGCATTAGGGAAATGCAAATCAAAACCATAACGAGGTGTCACTTCACACCTATTATAATAACAATATTTAAAAAAACAACTGGGAAATAACAAGTGTTGGGGAGATGTGGAGAAACTTGGAATCCTTATACCTTGCTGGTGAAGTGGTTCAGCCATTCTGGGAGTTCCTCAAAAAGGCAGAGCTACCCTATAACCCCACAATTCCACACCTAGGTAGGTATATACCCAAAATAATTAAAAATAGGTACTCAAACATTTAAATGTAAACCATATTCATAGCTGCACTGTTCACAAGAGCAAAAAGGTGAAAGAGGCCAAATGTCAATCAATGGATGAATGGGTGAACAAACTGTGGCATGCACACACAACGGAATCTTATTGAGCCATAAAAGTTGTGAACTGATGCACACTACAACTTGGAGGAAGTTTGAGAACACTCTAAGTGAAAAGAAGCCGGACGCAAAAGGGCACATAGTGAATAATCCCATTTATATGAACTATCCATAAGAGATAAATCCATAAAGACAGAACACAGATTGGCGGTCGCCAGGGCTGAAGTGTGGAGGGGAATGGGGAGAAGTTGCTTAATGGGTGAGGGGTTTTACTCCAGAGTGATGGAAATGTCTGGAACGAGACAAAGGCACTGGTTGTGCAACACTGTGAATGTACCAAACACCACTGAATTGTTCACTCTAAAATGGTTGATTTACATTACATAAACTTCACCTCAAAAATTATTTTTATTATTTTTTAATTTAAAAAAGTTAATGAAGTTTTGGTACTGAAGGAAAAAAGGCACTTCAGTTACAAACCATCACAACATACTCAAGTGCACGTCTGCTCGCTCTCTCTCTCTCTCTCTCTCTCTCTCAAAATAAATAAGCATTTAAAAAAAAGACAATGGGGCACCTGGGTGGCTCAGTCGGTTAAGTGTCAACTTTGGCTCAGGTCATGATCTCGTGGTTCATGAGTTCAAGCCCCACGTCGGGCTCTGTGCTGACAGCTCAAGTCTGGAGCCTGCTTCAGATTCTATGTCCCCCTCTCTCTCTGCCCCACCCCGCTTGTGCTGTCTTTCAAAAATGAATAAATATTAAAAAAAAAAAAGACGATGTATGACATAATTGTTCATTATGAGTGGGGAGCATATTCCAAAGCTCAATGTATTATACTTCAGGTACCTCACTCACATACGTATTTGTTGACTGATCTGATGGGGCTAACATTTAGAAACTGGCATCTCATTTTTAAGGTACAGGTGGCTCATTTTAGTATAGTGCATGCTTGAAAATGAATTTCAACTTGTGGAAACACATACATAACAATGGCTTTTGAGCCTTCTGCTGGCAAACAGAGCCCTTCCAGTGTCCAAGGATATGGTCTGGTGTAAGGGAAAAACGTCTCTCCCTGCCACCTCGTTCTAAACCCTCCCTTCCTAACTCCCAAGGCAGAAACTACAAATCACAAAGGGTAGGCTAAATCATGTTCCCCATATTTTAAGAAAGTATAGAGAGATACAAGTTTTAAAAACATTTCTATCAGGAAAAGTTACATAGTAGATCTCAGAGGTAAACGTCACAGAGGTAACTAGGAAAACTCACTTAAAGGGGAACACCTCATTGCTCTGAAACAGATAAATGTGGTTACATTTTAACTATATGGTGCGAGGCCAGAAAAAGGTCATCAGTAAATACTTGCAGAATTAAAACAAAAGACCGACTAGGTGACAAATGAGGAGACCCGGTACATGCTCTAACTGGCCACAAAAGTGACTTTGGACCCGTCCATTAACTTCTTCTAAGCTTACTTTCCCCAAAAAGAAAAATCGCCTAAACTGCCTATAAAGCTCCATCTAGCTTTGAAATTCTGTGATTCAAGAAACAGAATGAAATTAGGGGTCAGACATTCATTTTCTAAACTATTTCAAATACTTTGTTACCTATTTGACAGGGAACTACCGTCAATCAACCAGTAAGGATCAGGGGGCAAACTGTGAAATCTGAAAATTCAGTAGGAAAAGCAGCTTTGGTTTATAACAAAACTCCTACTCTTCAGGCATGTGTGTATCACTGAGACAGGATACATTTATAATCAGTGTTTTTGCAGAACTACATCACATACTACACATCAGCATTAAAACACAAACAGAGCATCTGAACGCTTTACTACTTGACGTATCATTTCCACACATTCCATTTAAGAAATAACAAGAAGCCCCTTATGTTGGAATTCAAAGTGAATCAAACAAACAAAAACAAAACTTAATTCCCTCTCCCAAATTTTTCTGCCACACTTGATGGCACGACGCTCTTTTACTATTTCTTTGTTTTCCCTTCAAGGTTCTGTGATGTTCATTTAATCCAGATCCTACTCTTAACCAAATTCAAAGGGGGTGGAGGGCATAGCTATGTTACTTTCCCAGACATCAGCCCCTTGCACCCTCAACCCTGCCACCAGCTGCAGAAGCTGTCGATGCAGCATAAACGCAGGCATCGTCATCACTGTAAATCAAAATATCTAGACTCACTGATTAACACAACTTGAGAGCTAGCTAAGATCTTAGCGGTACTCTACGCCAACAATCTTATTTTAATTTTTAATTGTAAAACTAGTAGGTATTTAGTGAAAAAACATAAACCAAACTTCACAGAACCTTTCCCTTGTACTCTGCATCCTTAGGTAAGGTTCTTTCTCTTCCAGCTCCCACCCCCACTCTCTTGCCTTCCCTCAACCTACAGCTCTAATCACTGTTAAGTTTGATTGATGCGCTTTTTAATGTCAGTTTATTTATCTATAAAGTAGGGATAATAATAATGCCTACTTCACAGGATTGTCTTAGATTAATTTATTAGTTAATTAATTTAATACATGTAAATTGCTTAAGACAGTGCTTGTAACTTACTGCTATGATGTTACAAATGATGTTACAAAAGATGTTAGCTGCTATCAGATTTTAACCAATCCCAGACTGATGAACATTTAGGTTTTCATAATGTTTCATTGCATCCAACGTTTTGATGACCATCCTGTTCACTTGACATGTTCATTTGACATATTCACAAACGTTCACTTGATATTTTTTTTTCTGCTGTGTAAATTCTTACAGGTGAAAAATACTGACGCATTCAGACACATACTCTTTCAAAATGCCGACCGATGTGCTCAAACCAGCCACCAAAAGTACTCAGCCCAGTCTACTCCATCTGATAGTGTGTGAGAGCATCTTCTTATTGTCTTCCACATCAAAAATTAATAATCTTCAACACTAGGTATTTATTAGTCTTTGCCAATCTAGTAGGAAAGGATGATCGATGTTTTACCTTCCATTGGAAGTTAAACACCTTTTTGTGTTTGGACTATCTGTATTCTTTTATTATTTATTTGCCTGTTTATATTTTATGGGGGAAGGTCAAGAATGTTTTCTCCTGGGTCCACAGGAAAGGAAACACTTCCGTGCCTTATGCCCCATCCCAATTTGGGAATGTGATGAACAGACCTCTGCTTCCCGTCAATCCCAGCAGGGTATCACTTTTAAGTGAGGTTCTCTCTTGTAGCACAGATTAATTGCTTCATCAAGATCCAGCTGCTCTTACTGCTCAGACATAAACCAAACTCTCCTCTTTCATTAAAACTTAGATGTCTTTTCTTGTCCATTCATATTCACAAACAAAACTGGTAACTGGTGAGAGCTCCGTTAGTATTTGGGTAGGTCACTATTCCATGTCCCCAGGAAAACCTCCTGCCTGCTATTCTCATTAAGAGAAGTTGGCAGATCCGTCACGGGATTTCACTTCCTGGTTGGGATTTCTTCCCCACCCCCCCCCCCTTCCAAGTCTCTTGTGGCCTTTTATTTTGTAAATGAAGAAACTGAGGTCCAAAGAGGTGTAGCACATAGAACCTGGGTCTGTTATCTTTGCTACTAAACACTGAAACAGCCCCTTCCTGTGACTGCAGTCCTTAAATGCTTCCCCTGCTAATTCCCTTCTTCCATGAACTTCCGGGTTAGGGGTGAGAGCTGGTGATTGCTGCTTCCGAGCTATATTCCTTCTCCAACTCTTAGAAATCTGATTCTAGCTACTGGTGCAGAACTGAGGGGGAATGGGGGTAGGATTCACCTTAGCCCCCTTCATCCGGCACACTCCTAGCCGGCCTTCACCTGAAACTTCTCTACACCTGCAGTCTCTCTCCAGAACCACATGTCCCATCCCCCTAGATGGCTTACTCAATCGTGCCTAATACAATTCTTCAATGTCAGTGGATCCTTTGGCCCCTCTCCATTCTCCCTATTCATGCACTCCTCCTTTCTTTCTTTGCCTCCAATCCAGCTCACGTTCCATATTCCATCATCCATGTCCCAATCCCTCCTGCCAAATTACTAAATCCCCTTAGTCCTTCTGTACTGTATTGTATCCACCTGGGAAACACCTAAGCCTTCAAGAATACAACAGCACACCTTCTTCATACCTCAGCTGAGTGTTGTAGGAGAAACTCCCCTAAACAAGGCACACAGTTCCACCATTAAGCCTGGCAACCAACAGCTTGCTGAACAATGCCAACAATCCTGTTACCTTTCTCTGGCCAAAGTGCCATGTGATTCTTCACAACTTCAAGCCTGCATTCTCTGCAAATCTCCACTCCCCAAGCAGATGGCCTTGCCTGGTAGAATGCAGAATTCTCATGTCAGCTGTGCTAAGTTAGTGACTTTCTATTCTACTCTGTGGTTTCCTAGACACACAGTTCCTTAGAAGGGAAGGAGGTGTGGACTGAGCAAGAATCCTGCCTATCCCCTCCCCTAAATAAGAATAATTCCCAGTTACATCTATGTTACTCATCAAACTTTCCGAATAAATGGTTCTGCTAAAAGGAATTTGCAAACATTTATTAGATCTACACATCCCACCCACGTGGGGTTTTGTGTAAAGAGCACCAATATATGAGCAAACAAAAGGACAGCTGCTCTGACTGCAGAGGAGACACACTACTGCTCAGTTTTCCCATAATTCTCCACCTCAGCCCTTTTTAGGAACCCTCAGGCTCTGAAGAACACAATAAAAAAAGTAAAAAAAATAAAAACAAAACACAACATTGCTCTAGGCAAAATAGGCGCCTACACTTGTCCCCTGAACGTCCTGCCAATGAGTCTTAGTTCATACTTTCTCTTCAGCTTGGGATGTCAACAAATGAAAATTCCATGAGAATAAGAATTTGTTCCAAGTCAGTGACTTGAAGAATACTGGGCACATAGTAAGTGCTCAGTAAAGACATGTTGAATGAATTCTTTTCCTCCTAACCTCCTGTCAAAGTCACTCTTCAGTGTCAATGCAAATAGTATCTTCTTTAAAAAGTCTTCTACAGTCCTGCAACATAGAATTAGATTATGTGTCCTACAAATGTTGGGCAGTAGGCCAGGCATGAGGATACAGAATTTATGACAGAGTCCCTGCTTTCAGAGGCACTCAGTCTGGAACTCTTATACCTACATGAGAGTCCTTATATTAATCTACTTTATATTCATGTATTTATTTACTTATTCAATAACTATGTGAATACCCATCCCACGACAAACACAGAACTTGTATCTCTTATTCTCTTGTCTTCTAACTACCACAAAGGTGAGATTTAACAATTCTTGAACTGCATTTAAAATAATTATAGGGGCGCCTGGGTGGCTCAGTCGGTTAGGCATCCGACTTCGGCTCAGGTCATGATCTCACACGCCGTGAGTTCAAGCCCCGCATCAGGTTCTGTGCTGACAGCTCAGAGCCTGGAGACTGCTTCAGATTCTGTGTCTCCCTCTCTCTCTGACCGTCCCTCACTTGTACTCTGTCTCTCTCTCTCAAAAATGAATAAATGTAAAAAAAAATTTTTTTTCAAAAACTGGATGGAGAGACAACTACTTTCCATATGTTCCTATATGGTCACTAATATTAGAGCATGTATCATTTTTGGATTTAAAATATGAAAACTTTATTCTATTAAATATATAAAAAAGGCTTTTTTGTGTGTTTTAGTTTTAATATGGCATTTCTCAAATTCTGAGCATTTAACAATCATCCTACAAAATATAAACCACTCTGCTATACCAAGCCCCTTGATGAGGAAAGGAAGAAGGGCAGAGACGGTACATTAATGACTTCTCTTCTCACAGAAAGGCTCATATGGTGAGGGGAGAGAAGGGAAAGGGATAATGTTGAGGAGAAAAGATTTAAACACAATAAAAGTGTTAATTAAAAAAAATAAAACAATGTGAAAATGCAAATTATTGGCAGATTCCCAAGCTTCCTTTAAAAAAAAAAAAAGGCCAATTAACCCATATGTGTTAAATCATGTTTCCAATGTTTTCTTTTCCCCTTTCGTCAGTATCGTAGTTGTGGGTCAAATTCCACATACTAGGGGCACCTGGGTGGCTCAGTTGGTGACGTGTCTGACTCTTGATTTTGGCTCAAGTCACGATCTCACGGTTGCGAGATGGAACCCCATGTTGAGCTCTGCACAGAGTGTGGAGCCTGCTTAAGATCTGTCTCCTTTCCACCCACCCTTGGCACCCCTCCCCCATGCTCTCTTTCAAAAAAAAAAAAAAAAAATCCACATACTAAATCCCCTTTAGGAAATACACTGTATCAAGAACACCAGCAAACATTCTAAAAGCCTGAAGTCACTAGTTTAGAGCACTCTAGGATAAGTACTATTTCATCTGCTTTCAAAACCTATGCAGTAAGTCATTCCTAGACTATACTAGGTGTATATACTAGGTGTTTATACTAGGTGTCTTATATCCAGCACCGTAAAGGAATGGGATGGCTGCTATGATTCCTACACCCTGATATCTGCATAGCACTTTACAGTTTAAAAGCTCTTTGATACACATGAATCAAATGTTCTAGCTCACTAGAAAGCATTCGAATAAAATACATACACCTATCATAAACATATGCAACAAGTTAATCTCTGATCAACAAAAAGGTGGCAGAGCATGAATTTGAAATGTATGCTTATGAGCCATTATGAATATCGGTTACAACTGTATAGCAGATACCTAGGTATTTTCATAAAGGGAAAACTTTAGCTGAGAAACCACACAAAACCAAAAGCTCACTATAACTTTCATAAACAAAGATCAATTTCTTTGAACAAACTATACTCCAGTAGATTGTGACTAACAGTTAAGAAGTAATCTACTCACAGTTTTCTCCTAGTACATCAATAACAAACACGGAAAGAACACCTGGGTGCCTCAGTTGGTTAAGCATCCGACTCTTGATCTCAGCTCAGGTCATGATCTCATGGTTCATGAGATCAAGCCCCACATTGGGCTCCACGCTGTCAGTTCGGGGTCTGCTTGGGATTCTCTCTCTCCCTCTCTCTGGCCCTCCCCCCCCCCAAATAAACAGACATGAAAGAAATTTTTTTAAAAATAACAAACATGGGAAAATCTGGGCTTTAATCCTTGACAAATTATTTCTCACAACACTGGTTCCCCAAAGGGAGGAGGGAAATACTTGGTAAATCATGCAATGATGATTTTGCAAAAGGATTAATATAACTCTACTATTAAAGTTTGATTAAGATAATTTTTTTTAAGTTTATTTATTTTGAGAAAGAGATTGAGAGAGAGAGCGAGAGAACACAAGCAGGGGAGGGGCAGAGAAAGAGGGAGAGAGGCTTCCAAGCAGGCTCCATGCTCCACGCAGAGCCCAAAGCGGGGCTCAATCTCAGGATAATGAGATCATGACCTGAGCTGAAATCAAGAGTTGAACACTTAATTGACCGAGCCACCCAGGCTCCCCAAAATAATTACAGTTTTAAAACTGAAAAACCTATGGAGTGCCTGGGTAGTTCAGTTGGTTAAGCGTCCAACTTCGGCTCAGGTCATGATCTCATGGTTCATGGGTTTGAGCCCCGCGTCGGGCTCTGTGCTGACAGCTCAGAGCTTGGAGCCTGCTTCAGATGTGGTGTCTCCCTCTCTCTGCCCCTCACCCACTCACACTCTATCTCTGTCTCTCAAAAATGAATAAATGTTAAAAAAATAAAAAACTGAAAAATCTAATTAAAAAAAATCTAACTAGGCACTCAAAATAACACATATGCCAAAATGCCAAACACTAAAAATGAAAGACATATTTCTATTTACTTTTAGATATGGCAAAAATGAACAAATCATATGCTTTCCACTCACTGGAGGTATTTTACACAGATTATATAAGACTTTTTCAGGAAAACACTCTATATAAATGAAGCCAGTAAGGCATACTTTCAGATATTTAGGATAGTCCAAATAGACTCTTCTCTTAGAGAAGAGAATGAAAAATAGGTCTGTTCACAGAGAAACAAGACCTCATAAAATGAGTAAGAACAAGAGTTCAAGTGTAAGACTCAAATGAGGTTAAGTAATAGCCAGAAAAGGCCACGTAAAGCATATCCATTTAAAACAGAGATTAATTTTGACAATAAGAGTGGGAATGAGAAGTCACATTAGGACACTCTTGGAAAAAAATGTTTAAATAGTGTTTTTAAATCTTATATGTAATAAAATATATAATAAAGTTCTATATGTAATAAAAAAATAGGGTTATAATAACTATGTGCTTATTCTTAGAATGTAAAAACAGTGAATCAAATGTTGCGTCTGTGGCAAAAATTTTTCCAACAAACTGGATGAGAGCCGATTCAACATCATTTGATTTCCACAGTGCAATCATAAAGAAGGGTTTTTGGTTCGGGAGGGTTTTTTGTTGTTTTTCCCCCAAAACAAAGGCTACATGAAGCTTCCCAAATGCCTGTCTTCATATATTTTAATATTCAGATCATCTCTTTTTATTTTTTTTTTATTTTTTTTTTTCAACGTTTATTTATTTTTCGGACAGAGAGAGATAGAGCATGAACGGGGGAGGGGCAGAGAGAGAGGGAGACACAGAATCGGAAACAGGCTCCAGGCTCTGAGCCATCAGCCCAGAGCCTGACGCGGGGCTCGAACTCCCGGACCGCGAGATCATGACCTGGCTGAAGTCGGACGCTTAACCGACTGCGCCACCCAGGCGCCCCAGATCATCTCTTTTTAAATGCCTCTAACTCAAGGTCATCTTTCTTGGCCTTCTTCTTCTTTACTTTTTAACTTTTTCGGTATGGTAACATCCAAAAACCAGCTAAGGAGCCTATCCCACAAAGAAAGCAAAGACAGATGCACAGGGTAAGTGAAGTGGGGTTCTGGAATGGAAACTAATTCTATGACTGGCACATTAGTGAATATTTTGCTTTCCTATACAACTCTTCCTGTAACCTCATATTGGAGGGACTTGGATAATGAATTCTCCACTAACGAGAAACCTCTGTATTTGTATCCTTACTACCTGCTGAGATAACAAGAGGGGATGTACATCCTGGTCTGAATGTCTTAGGATATGTAAAATAGATCTCGGTCAGGACCACATTACAAATGATTTTTTTAAAATGCAATATAATACTGTACCAAGGTTGTCAGGGAGTTCCTTTTCATATAGAGCCTCTCCAAGTACTGTAGTCCCTCATCTTTCAGTAACTCCAATGGAAAATGGTGCAGATTCCTGTAATTTAAGAACAAATTCTTGTGCTTTTCCAGCCTTGCCACAGAGATCGTCTTACAAAGTTCAGATGCCATGACTGAATATATCCCATCAGGCACGCTGCAGCACTACATCTTGTCAAAATTGGTCCATTTCTAAAGAGAACAAGAAAATTGAATCATTATGATAGTGCTCATAAGCATTGCCAAATAAACCAGTTAGCACACACAGCTATTAGCAGACACTAAAGAGAGAGTTACACATTTGATCCCTATATTTTTCCTTCATAACAACTGAACATATTTAGGAGATGAGAGCAACTATTTAAATACTCTCACTACTTAAGCAATGTGTACCACTTTGCAGCAACAGTCCTAACTGAAAAACTAGTTCTTGAACTTGAGATAGGAATGCCTAATAGAAGAGAGACTAGTTTCATAACATGCACCCAAAGAAAGCTTAAAAATCAGATAGAGCAAACCCATTTCCTTCTTGAGCTACCTCATTTTATGTGTAGCTTAAGGTGTTTCAAAAATATTGCTAAATACATACAAAACATCTAGACCACTTACAGCTTTACTTTCCTCATTTCTTACTATGTACAGAATATTGTCCTATATCCTAATTTTTTCCTTCTTTTACCTCTATTTTTTTCCTTCTTCGCTTTGTAGATTATCAGAAGCAGTAAAGAAACAGGTCCAGGAATATACAGTTTTATTATTTCAATGAAAGAAGAAACACTGCACTAGGAAATAAGAACCTTGTATTATTCTCTTACAATCTTTTCAGGCCTCAGTTCCCTAACATATACAAGGGAGACAGCAATTTATTGGTAAAGCCCAGAACCCAGAACAGATTAAATTCCCTTCTAGCTCTGAAAGTGACCGGGTAGGAAGAGAAATAACATTTGCCATCTTATCAACTAGGCACAGAGCAGAAACAAACTTCACAATCACTTAACTAACACAAGAGGAAAAAAACTCAGAGCTTCAACAATGTTGTCCAAGGTCAAATGGCTCATAAGGGATAAAAGCAAGGACTCCCCCCTCCCCACTTTGGGGTAGAGATGAGGGTGTCCAGTGGATTTCAAAGACTGGGTTCTTCACAGGATTCCAAAGGATATTAAGGAAATGCAAAAACATTAAAAGGCTGAGTGAGCTCTGTGCAAAACCCTCATTTTCCTGGGCATCCTTTCTGGAACTCCCTAACTGAAAGTGCCTTTCAAAGAAAAAAATTTTTTTTCTTAAGAAAAACTATTTTCACTGGGTCTTAACACAAAGTTAGTGCAAAATGCAGTAACATAAGCCTTCCATTAGCAGAGTTTTGTAACTTTTTTGGTAATTTTCTATTATTTCCAAACTCCCAATTCCTATCTAGTATGAAAGCACTTGCCATTTCATCTAAAAGGGCAGACAATGTGGAATATTCAATAATATCCCTGGTGCAACATACGAATTCAAAACCTTCCCATACTGATTCTACCTACACACTTAACCTGTTTTTATGACACATATGTCACTTTGAACAACATATTCCATCTTTCTACATCTTAATTCTCTGACCTGCAAAGCAGAAGGGAACTAAACCAGAATCGATTCTGTGTCGAAAGAGAAGTTTGCCGGGTTATTACTCACTGAAGTAGTAAACTGGAAGCAGGTTAGATGGCTCACAAGGGCTGCAAACTTAACACATTTTGCTTTTCATCAGCAATCCGAATTCTCCCCAGTGTTTTTCATCCCTTAAATGGAAAGCTTTAAGTCATGAGTGGGTCCATCCTGCCATTCACCTGGTACCTCCAATTTATCTTAAGGCCAGTGGTTTCCATCTCCGAAATACATCTCAAGTCCATCCACATCTCTCCACCAGCCAAAACCAAAAACCACTCTCATCTCCGGCCAGAGCCGTGAGTATTACTGGTGTCCACTCTAGATACTTTCTAACACATTAACCACTTAGCAGTGGACCTTTAAAAATGTAAATCCCATGGTCCCTTCTCAGGGAAACTCACTCCCTAGTGCACACATATCAACTAAACACAGCCTTCAAACGTTTGTAAGAAAATCAAGCTCTTACCAAGCATTGAGGGCTCCTCACAATCTGGCCCCCCCTCCCACCTCGCTTCTCCAGCCTTATCTGGAGATAAGATATACCCTTCCCTGGCTTCTCACCAAGCTCCTGGGCTTTTCTAGTCCTTTTTTCCTAGTCTCTTGGAAGAGTCCAACTCTTCACACCAGTTGCTACCTCTCCTCTTAGCCTGGAAAGCACTGTCCCATCAACCTTTGGGTTTCAAAGTAAAAATCACTCTTCTCCTGTTATTTTTTTTTTTTTTTATATGGAGGCCTCCTCATGATCTGGAATCTAAATATTTACTGGTGTATCTATTGTCAATCTAGCCAACCGACTGGAAGCTCCTGAGGGCAGACATCTTGCTCTTTCTTCACTCTTGTATACCCGCCTGGACACAATATCTAGCACAAAGCAGGTGCCCTCAAACGGCTGATCAGTGGATGAAAGTAGAACATGTAATACTGCACGGTAGGTTTTTTTTCACTTTCTAATCTTTGGTCATCTTGTAGATACTACATCCTAAATGCTTGCTAAGTACCATAAAGATCCCTAATCCATACAACTACGCATTGCAATAGACATTATTTAGCCTGTTTTATACATAAGGAAACTGAGTTTCTCAGAGAGTAATAACTTGCCAGAATTCCAACCCAGGTGGACTGACTCCAAAGTCTGTGCACTGCCTTACAATATAGCCTTTCAGGCACTTCAGTGTTCAATGGAGCCTGTTTCTTCCATATTATTAAATTTAAGTAGTAGCCAATGCTTATACAAATGTGAGACTACAAAGCAAAACTACACCCAAAATCCACACTCACTGATGAAGATCCAATAAGAGAATTCAGTGTACCCTAATTGCTTTCCTTCTGAATCCTGAAGGCTGGGATTGGGCTGCCTTTAAAACATCATTTCACCCTGCTAAAATACATCTGGCTACAAAGGCAGTGTGGGAGATAAAATCTACATAAATGAAATCTGAAAGGTGCCAATAAAAATGCTAATGGTTTTCCAAAACGCATTCATTGGCAAGATACAGCCTTTACCAAGATGGTTAATTTCTTCCACAAATTCCCTTCACTACCTCTTAATCTACTAACGATAAATGGGACACTTAATAATATTAACGGTATGCCAAGTGTACCTCCACAAATTTTCTGACATGTAAACACCAACCCACTTTATTATTGTTTAAAACAAGTAAACAAATCCTTCCACCTTAAGAAAATCCACACATGTTAAGCAGGTGTGTGTAAAACGAGACCCTCAGACTGACTTCCGTATTTAATTCAGTAGAATACCCACTCCAATTTTCTAATACTGGAAATTAGAGAATTAAAAATTGTATATTAAAAGCATTTGTAAAAGACTGTTTTCCCAGTAAGTCTTGGGCAAAACACCTGCCGCTTTGCCCGAGTTAACCAAACACTAAGGTCGTTACAGTTTGGAAGCAGCGAGCTCAGTGGCAGGGATTTCACAGACCCGATATCGGAATTCTGCAGCCACAGAGGGCGGGGAGGGCCCGGCAGCTATGGCGACCCGAGGCCGGACGGGCCCGCTCGGGCCAGGGACCACTCGCCGCTGCCCGGACGCTTCTGCCGGACCCAGCGTGCTGGCCGGGGAGCCGGGCCAGGGGGCCCTGGGCACGCGAGCCACCCGAAGCAACAGACGGCCGCACTCACCTCGGCGCCGGCGGAGCCAGCGCTCCGGGCGCAGGCGGCGCTGGACTGCCAACCGAGGGTCGGAGAGAGGGGCGGGGCGCCGACGGCAGTGGGCGGGGCGAGGCGAGGACGGCGGGGGGCGGGGCGGGGCGGAACCCGAGCTCCTGAGAGTTGGGAGGGAAGACGGAACATCGCGATAATTCTCCCCTGTTCTCGCGGTTTCAAAACATCTTGGACGAGATGTTCGTTTTTCAAGCGCTGTGCCTATTGGCCAAAAGCTCGGCTTCCTCCAGCCTGGCCTCGCCCGTAGCTTAACTTAGACTTCCGGCTCCGGCTGGAGTTTTGCTGTGCTGAGAGCACTTTTTCCCTTTACTCGTTGAGGGGGGCAACTTAGCCCTTTCCAGCCTAGGGACTTGCCAATAACTGATTTGTTCTTTCATTCATACATTCATTCAGGGACTCGTGCACTTATTCATTGCATACATTGAGGAATTACAACAGTAGTAACACCGAGCGCTTATTGTGTACCAGGCAGCGTTCTAAGAGCTGTGCACAATCCCTTAAACCCTCACAGCAGTCTCATGACACAGGTACTAGTATCATACTCGTTTAACGAATGAAAATCTGATGTCTGGAAGGTTTATGTAATATGGCCAAGGTTAGTTATCAAGAGGTGAGCCTAAGCATGGGATTTAAGGGCTCACTGTGCGCGCTGACAGGTTCGTTCCAAAGATGAGGTGGGTAACCTAGTCTCTGCTCTTGAAATACCTAAAGTCTATTGTGTGAAACGGTTGCTAAAAGGGACACTAACAGCTTAGTAAATTAAATATTATGGCAGTTCCTAGAATGACTGAGTAGGCCGTCAATAAATAGTTCTTCAAAATGAGAATTCCTATGTCCGCGGAAAGATAACATCAAAGGAAGAAAGCATTATGCTAGTAAAAATAAAAATAATAATAGTAACAATAATAATTCTAAACATTGCTAAGGAACATTTTAAAAACATTTATTTTTTAAATATGATGTTTGTTAACATGGCAACTTTCTGAAATGAAGGGTTTTTTAAACTTCCTCTCATGAATCTGCTGTCATTCATTGTTCTTTGAAAAGCTTGATGTTGATTAATTTATTAGCGATTCATTGCCAGGCAACCTTGACTTTATAACTAGTTTCCTGTTGGTTTATTTAATTACTGTTAGAGATGAATAATCTCTAAAGCAAAGTTATACTAAATGAAAGTAACATTTATTCCAAGACGAGGTATGAGTTATAATGAAATACTTACCAATTACCCATTTATTAAACCTGGCCGTCAGAAGTTCCGGAACTATGTGGCATGGTGAATGTCATGTACTTCTAAGAACTTTGATATAAATACTTAGATACCTAAGAATTCTTAGATACCTAAGAATTTGTAGTACTTAGGAACTTTTTGCTGGACTTAAAACGAGGAAACCTAGTTTATGTAAAAACAAAAATACTTAGGTTATTAAGAATCAACCTAAATAAAAAGACTTGCTCCTAATACTGGAAAGTGACTCCAAAAATGATTAACAATAGGTCTTTTTAAAAGTAATCAATGTTAGCCACTTAGTTTTCATTTCTTAAAAACAAAAGAAATATTTTAATGCATTAATTTAACATCCAATTTTTTTAAATAAAATTTTTAAGTTTATTTTGAGAGAGAATGAGCTGGGGAGAGGCAGAGAGGAGGTGGGGGACAGAGGATCTGAAGCAGTTTCTGTGCTGACAGCAGAGAGCCACAGCATGGCTGGAACTCAGGAACTGAGCCCCAGTCAGATGCTTAACAGACTGAGCAACCTGGGCATCCCTATCATCTGATTTTTGTTTTTGTTTTTTTCCATATATATAAGTATAATTTATTGTCAAGTTAGCTAATGTACAGTGTATACAGTGTGCTCTTAGTTTTGGGGGTAGATTCCCATGAATCATCACATAAACAGCCAGTACTCATTCCAGCAAGTGCCCTCCTCAATGCCCATCACCCATTTCTCCCCTCCCCTGCCCTCTCCTATTAACCCTCAGTTTGTTCTCTGTGTTTAAGAGTCTCTTATGGTTTGCCTCCCTCTGTTTGAAACTATTTTTTCCCCTTCCCTTCCTCCATGGTCTTCTGTTAAGTTTCTGTGAAAACATATGATACCTGTCTTTCTCTGTCTTATTTCACTTAGCATAATACCCTCCCATTCCATCCACGTTGTAACATCCTATTTTTGATCATAAATAATGAATTATCTTTAAATAACTTCTACAGCCCTGAAATTGCTATAAAAACAGCCAAGGGATTCTGTGCCAGAATGTCAATTTGAATGTGTATCGATTTTCACAAAACACTCAAAATTCCTTAATCTGGCAATTTGGCAATCTTTGACAAACTTTAACATCAAAAGGCAGCAATACCACTTTAAGAAAATTCCAAGAAAAAGAAAACCCCATTTTAAAATTCCCACCTCTGGCCCTCCGGGATTGGGTTGCAAACTTCCACAAAATACTCTCTTCCACTCCCTATTGGTGCATGCTCTATCATTCATTGTTCGCCTGGAGTTTTGTGAGGTACCAGGTTGCTTTACGGGAAAAGACTGCTATAATTCAGTCTGCAACTGCCCTGCTTTAGACTTTTTCATGGTGATTAATTTGTACAAAGAATCACCAAACTCATACAGCGGGAACCAAACTGGCAAATCAGGCTGCGGAGACAACTGTGTAATTCGCTCGAAAAAGAAACAGAGATCCTCTCCTGCGTACTGGGTAAATTGACAAAGGATTTTACGACACAGAGATTTGAGAGTTAAAGAAACTTTTCCGGTTTTTCGATAGTTTTAAAGGAGTAAGCGTCAAAGGAGAACCAGATAAAATACAGGCGCAATCGTGGCAGGAAAAGGAGTTTTTAGAAGCTGTTTTTAGGGTGAGATTGGAAGAATGTTATTTCCAAATAATCATTGAATTTTTGAATGGTAAAGGGAACAAGGGAAAAGAAAAAGATTAATTATAGATTATTGTATTTCCTAAACTGCTGTGATTTATTGTTGTTTAATATGGATTTAGAGGGACACTTAGTAATATTATTGTAATATTATTGTAATACAATAATTGTATTATTGTAATTGTAATCAAAATATAAGAGAAAATTAGAATCCGCTTTGGATCCAAAATTTGTGTATATTTGTAGATTGGGTAATTCAGAGACAAATCTGCTAATGACCCAGGAAAACATAGTGTTGTTATATGTACCAGAATCAATGGGTAATTAATATAAGGATAAATTCTCAAAAAAGAAACCCAACATTTGTATTTTCAAAATGATATTTTCATTAAAATTATGAGGGACACCTGGGTGGCTCAGTCGGTTGAGCCGCCGACTTAGGCTCAGGTCTATGATCTCACGATTCGTGAGTTCGAGCCCTCCATCGGTCTGTATGCTAACAGCTCAGAGCCTGGAGCCTGCTTCAGATTCTGTGTCTCCCTCTCTCTCTGCCCCTCCCATGCTCACACTCTGTCTCTCTCTCTCTCTCTCTCTCAAAATAAATAAACATTAAAAAAAAAATTAAAACATGAAAGTTCAGGAAAATATTGATAAGCAAGAATAATTTTTATTTGAAATAGCAATATAATGTATTTTTTAGGATTCAGCCAAATATATAATGCCAAAGTATAGCACCTTAAAGATTCTTCATGTATTAATTCAACTAATAAATATACTTCGTGGCACATCTATATCTACAGAGCATAAATTAGAGTAGGAATGCAATAAATATTTTTTGAATGGCTTCTGTTATAGGGGGATATAAAATAATAAAATAAAGTCTCTCAAAAAACTCATACTCTAGCTGGGAAATGAGGCTTAAAACATCTAAACCAGAACTTCTGGACAGCTCTTGATGCATAGATACCTATTGTAAACCACAGGCACTTCAAGAGTATATATATCAGTGTGACCTGAAACATTCAGAGGGAGCTTCACAACATGCTTAAGACCCAGTTTGGTCCTGAGCAATAGGCAAAATTTCAGTAGATAAAAAAGGAGGGAATTGGCATCCCGGGTACTGGTTGAGTTGTTAGCAAATATGTGCAAGCCTGAAAAATGATGGACTCTGACTGCAGCAGAAGGTTCATTTGGGGACCTGTTTTTTGTGTGTGTTTTTTTAAGCAAAAAAGACCCCCAAAAAGTTGCATAAAGAGTCAAAATTGCAGGAATTAAGGGGTTTGGTCCTTGGTTTTCAGAAGGAGTGAGACCTAATGAGAGTAGTAACTGAAGAACATAAAACTGATAGCCTAATTTTAGATCGTTCCAAGAACAGAGACTAGGAATTAAAAGGACTTACTACTGTAACTAATGGAGTACAGATTGGTTAGCAGCCTTGTAAGAGACTTTATCCAAATTACTTTACTTTCCTATGGTTGACTAACAAATCTTAATGCATTTCTTTGCATTTTTCTAAAGCGTTGAGCTTATTTTTGGTCTAGTGGTACAAATATGAATTTTACTAGGTGTGGTGGTAGTTGTGCAATTAACACAATTAAAAGGGATCATTGTTCACATTAGATAAGTTCTTATTCCTTTTCCCTAGGATTTAGAACTATTTCTTGGTTCTGTTCAGCTGAATTGAAGAAATTTCAACCAAAGCAAAAACAAAACAAAAAAAAACCCTTATGATCGAAGAACACCATGAGAATATGGGAGGTATTCTTACTCAGACCATAGGCTTTCACCTGACGTGTTTCTCTGAGACAAAACTAAATTCCATACACTCAGTGAGCTGCCACCAGGTACCAGATACTTTCCACAGTGTTGGGCAAACAGGTGAATCAAGGATTAGCTCCCCCGATAAAAAAGTAAAGTCCTTCAGAAACACCAAGCTGGATGTTTGTCTCCGGCCTCAACACTTGCTTCAAAGAATCCAAAGCTCATCCATCCTAGTTTTTTTTTTTCTTTTTTCTTTTTTTTTTTAATTTTCTTTTTTTTGAACGTTTATTTATTTTTGGGACAGAGAGAGATAGAGCATGAACGGGGGAGGGGCAGAGAGAGAGGGAGACACAGAATCGGAAACAGGCTCCAGGCTCTGAGCCATCAGCCCAGAGCCCGACGCGGGGCTCGAACTCACGGACCGCGAGATCATGACCTGGCTGAAGTCGGACGCTTAACCGACTGCGCCACCCAGGCGCCCCTCTTTTTTCTTTTTTGAGAAAGAAATAGCATGAGGAGGGGAGAGGGGCAGAGGAAGAGAGAGAGAGAATGCCAAGCAGGCTCCACACTCAGCATGGAGCCCGACGTGGGGCTCTATCCCACAACCGTGGGATCATGACCTGAGCCAAAATCAAGAGCAGCAGCGCTCAACTGACTGAGCCTCCCAGGCATCCCCATCCTAAGTTTTTGATCAGTGGTTCTTAGTTAAATAGAGAAGGAGGAATCTCTGGCTGTGGAAAATAGTCTTTGGGACAAGGCCCCCTGCTGCAGATGACCGATGTGGTGGACCAAATTGCACTCACCAAATTTACGCCAATATCTCATTACTCCCCTGTATATCCTAGCCCTCTTTGCAGTTCAGGGAAGAATGAAATGTTAGCACTCGTGACCTCTGTCACTTCTGGCCAATAGCAGTGAAAAGCTCATCCACAGTTTTCCAATCTCCCGGTGTGCCGTGACGCCTGTTAGTTAAAGCTTGGTCAGCTTGGATCTCTAAATGACTTTGTGGATCATACATTCCACTCCCCACCCCCTACTCTGAAACCAAATGAGTCGATAGCATGAAGGAGCTAATGTTACCTCATTTTAGCCTATCCAGTCGTGTCCGCCTGTTAGCAGGTTTTCCCCTTGGGACATTGGCATTTCATTTAAGTTTTTTGTTTGTTTGTTTGTTTGTTTGGTTTTTAATTTGAGAGGGAGAGAACATGTGAGTGGGGTAGAGGAGCAGAGGGAAAGAGAGAATCTTAAACAGACTCCACACTCAGCACGGAGCCTTACACGGACTCCATCCCACAACCCTGGGATCACCAGCTGAGCCGATATCAAGAGTCAGAAGCTCAACTGACTGAGCCACCCAGGTGCCCCTAAGTTTTCTTCAGTGAAAAAAGAACCTCCATAGGGGCACCTGGGTGGCTTAGTCGGTTAAGCATCCGACCTCGGCTCAGGTCATGATCTCGGGGGTCTGTGAGTTCCAGCCCCGAGTCAGGCTCCATGCTGACAGAGCCTGCTTCAGATTCTGTCTCCCTCTCTCTCTGCCCCTCCCCCACTCACGCCCTGTCTCTCTTTTTCTCAAAAATAAATAAACATTAAAAAAAAATTTTTTTTTGAAGAATTTCCATAATTAACTGAGTTTCAGGTATCAGGTGTTTGGAGAGAGAACTCACATCATGAAGATGGTTTTTCTATTTTTTATTTTTTATTTTTTGCTTCTAAAAATTATTTTATCAGATTGGACAGTTTCAGATAACAATATCTTGCCATAAGACAGTAAACTGATTTGCAATTTCTAATAAATGATCTAACATTAATTTCTGCACTAACATTCAAATCACAAAAAGAAAATCCTGCCAAACATTTCAAAGATAAATGTAAAATGTGCATCTGTGTGCATATTATAAAAAGAAAAATATAGGTTTAAGATATCTGCCTTTCATGACTAACATTAAATAAAAAGGATTTTAGGAAAAGCATCAGACTTGCATGTTTTCTCTTTCTTCAATAAAGTTTTCTTTTTTTCCTTTTTTTTTTTTTTTATAATTTATTGTCAAATTGGTTTCTATACAACACCCAGTGCTCATCCCAACAGGTGCATTCCTTAATGCCCATCACCCATTTTCCCCTCTCCCCCACCCCCTCAGTTTGTTCTCAGTATTTAAGAGTCTCTTATGGTTTGCCTCCTTCCCTCTCTGTAACTCTTTTTTCTCCTCCTTCCCCTCCCCCCCTGGTCTTCTGTTAAGTTTCTCAAGATCAACATATGAGTGAAAACATATGGTATCTGTCTTTCTCTGCCTGTCTTATTTCACTTAGCATAACACTCTCCAGTTCCATCCACGTTGCTACAAAGGGCCAGATTTCATTCTTTCTCATTGCCAAGTAGTATTCCATTGTATATATAAACCACATCTTCTTTATCCATTCATCAGTTGATGGACATTTAGGTTCTTTCCATAATTTGGCTATTGTTGAAAGTGCTGCTATAAACATGGGGGTACAAGTGCCCCTATGCATCAGCACTCCTGTATCCCTTGGGGAAATTCCTAGCGCTATTGGTGGTCATAGGGTAGATCTATTTTTAATTTTTTGAGGGACCTCCACACTGTCTTCCAGAGCGGCTGCACCAGTTTGCATTCCCACCAACAGTGCAAGAGGATTCCTGTTTCTCCACATCCTCACCAGCATCTATAGTCTCCTAATTTGTTCATTTTAGCTGCTCTGACCGGCATAAGGTGGTATCTCAGTGTGGTTTTGATTTTTTTTTTTTATGTTCGTGGTGATATTAAAAAATTTAAAAGAATCTAAATAACAATAGGGTTTGCATATACAGCAGGGTATCTCCAAAAGACAATGTTCTACAGGCATCAACAATGTTATTTTTATTTTTTTTTTATTTTTTATATATATATATTTTTTTTATTTCCCTGATGAGGAGTGACGTTGAGCATCTTTTCATGTGCCTGTTGGCCATCTGGATGTCTTCTTTAGAAATCTCTGTTCATGTCTTCTGCCCATTTCTTCCCTGGATTATTTGTTTTTCGGGTGTGGAGTTTGGTGAGTTCTTTATAGATCTTGAATACTAGCCCTTTGTCCGATATATCATTTGCAAATATCTTTTCTCATTCCGTCCGTTGCCTTTTAGTTTTGTTGATTGTTTCCTCTGCAGTGCAGAAGCTTTTTATCTTCATGAGGTCCCAATAGTTTATTTTTTCTTTTAATCCACTTGCCTTTGGAGATGTGTCAAGTAAGAAATTGCCGCGGCTGAGGTCAGACAGGTTTTTTCCTGCTTTCTCCTCTAGGGTTTTGATGGTTTCCTGTCTCACATCCAGGTCCTTCATCCATTTTGAATTTATTTTTGTGTATGGTGTAAGAAAGCGGTCTAGTTTCATTCTTCTGCATGTTGCTGTCCAGTTCTCCCAGCACTATTTGTTAAAGAGACTGTCTTTTTTCCATTGGATATTCTTCCCCGCTTTGTCAAAGATTAGTTGGCCATACTTTTGTGGGTCCAATTCTGGAGTTTCTATTCTATTCCATTGGTCTGTGTATCTGTTTTTGTGCCAATACCATACTGTCTTGATGATTACAGCTTTGTAGTAGAGGCTAAAGTCTGGGATTGTGATGTCTCCTGCTTTGGTTTTCTTCTTCAATATTACTTTGGCTATCCGCGGTCTTTTGTGATTCCATACAAATTTTAGGATTGCTTGTTCTAGCTTTGAGAAGAATGCTGGTACAATTTTGATTGGGATTGCGTTGAATGTGTAGATTGCTTTGGGTAGTACTGATGTTTTAACAATATTTATTCTTCCAATCCATGGGTATGGAATGTTTTTCCATTTCTTTGTATTTTTCATGAAGATGGTTTAATTGTTCATCCAGTAAACATTTCTTGAGGCCTACTAGGTGCCAGGAACTAATGCATATGATCTATGTATTCATAGAACCATAGCATTAATTTAGGGTTGGTTTTCAAGATTTGGGAGTCTCTGCCACATTGTTTTGAGAATTAGGGCTGTCCAATCTTAGGAAAGTCCTGTAGTCATAGATATTTAAAAGCCAGAATTACACATAAAAGTGCATTGTTTATTCAGGTTTATAGCTACATATAAACCTGTTTATTCAGGTTTATAGCTATTTTTAATGGCTTTAGTGAAGTGTTATTTACATGTCATAAAATTCACTTATCTTAAGGATACAACTCAGTTATTTTTTAGCAAATTTAGAGTTGTGCAAGTATTAATCACATTGGAATTCTAGAAAATTCCATCACTTTAAAAAGAACCTTATGCCCATTTGCAGGCACTTCCCACTCCTACCCCAGGCTAGGCAATCACTGATAAACTTTGTTTCTATAGGTTTGCCTTGTCTGGTATCATACTGTATGTGGTCTTTTGCATCTGGCTATAGCACAATGTTTTTGAAGTTTATCTATGTTATAGCATGTATCAGTATTCCATTCCTTTTTCATTGCCAAATAATATTCCATCATATGGACAATACCACATTTTGTTTATCCATTCACCAGTTGATGAACATTTGGATTGATTTCAGTTTTTAGCTATTGTAAATAATGCTGCTATGAAGATGTGTACAGGTTTTTGTGTGAACAGGTGTTTTTGGCCTCTTGAGTATTTACCTATGCACGGAATTGCTGGTTTATGTGGTAATTCTATGTTTAACTTTATGAGGAATTACTCAACTGCTTTGTAAATGCACAATTTTACTTTCTGCCAGTGATTTACGAGAAGTCCAATTTTTCTACACCCTCTCCAAAGCTTCTTATTGTCTGTCTCTTTGATTATAGTAATTCTGGTGGGTGTGAAGTGATTCTCATTGTAGTTTGGATTTTCACTTTCCAATGAGTAGTGATTTTGATTTTTTGCTTATTGGTCATTCATATATCTTCTTTGGTAAATTGTCTTTTCAAATATATTTTAAATGTTTTTATTTATTTTTGAGAGAGAGAGAGAGAGAGAGAAAGAGAGAGGGAGAGAGCACGCATGTGGAGGAGGGGCAGAGAAAGAGGGGGACAGAGGATCCAAAACAGGCTCTGCACTGACAGCAGAGAGCCCAATGCAGGGCTTGAACTCACAAATTGCAAGCTCATGAACAGAGCAGAAGTCAGATGCTTGACCAACTGTGCCACCCAGGCACCCCATGTCTTTTCATACATTTTGCCTATTTTTTCTTGGGTTGTCTTATTACCGAGTTGTGTTTATTATTTTTGGGGGGTTGAAGTTCATTATCAAATATGTGATATATCTACAAGTGTTTGGAAACATATTTGCAAATATATTCTCCTATTTTGTGAGTTGTCTTTTAACTTTCATTATGGTGTCTTTTGAAGCAACAAAAATTTTTAATTTTCATGAAGTCCAATTTATCTATTTTTTTCTTTTATCTATTGTGCCTTTGGCATTGTACATAAGAAATCTTTGTCTAACCCAAGCTTATACATAGCCCTATGTTTCCTAAGAGTTTTCCAGTTTTAGCTCTTACTTTTATGCCTTTGACCCAGTTGGAGTTAATTTTTGTATATGGTGTGAGGTAGAGCTCCAGTTTCTTTCTTTTACATGTCCCTATCCAGTTGTTCTAGCATCATTTGTGAAAAGGACTATTATTTGTGCCTTGAATTACCTTGGTACTCTTGTCAAAAAATAATTGACCAGGGTGCCTGGGTGCCTCAGTTGGCTAAGCATCCAACTTTTGATTTTGGCTCAGGTCATGATCTCACAGTTTGTGAGATCAAGCCCCACATTAGGCTTTGTGCTTACAGTGTGGAGCCTGCTTGGGATTCTCTCTCCCTCTCTCTCTGCCCTTCCCTCACTTGCATGAGTGCTTTCTCTTTCTCTCTCTCAAAATAAATAAATAAACTTTAAAATAATAGTAATAATAATAATGATGATAATAATTGACCTTAAGTGTAAGGGTTTATTTCTGGACTCTCAATTCTATTCCATTAATCTACATGTCAGTCCTTATGCCAGTACCACTTGCTTTGATTACTGTAGCTTTTTAGGAAGTTCTTAAAATGGAAGTGTGAATCATCCAACTTTGTTCTATTTTGGATTGTTTTAACTATTCTAGGTCTCTTGCATTTCCATGTGAATTTAAGGTCAAATTATACTCTCACAAAAAAAAGGCAGTTGAAATTTTGATAGGGGTTACATAAAATTTATGGATCAACTTGGAGGATATTGCTATCTTAATAATATGAAGGCTTCTAATCCATGAACATGGAATATATCTCATTTATTTAGGTCTCCTTTGACTTCTTTCAGCAATGTTGCATAATTTTCAGTGTACAAGTTTTGTATTTCTTTTGTTAAATATATTCCTAAGTACTTTATTCTTTTTGATGCTATTGTGAGTGGAAATGTTACCTTAATTTCATCTTCAGATTGATAGATATGTAATTTTTGTTTATTTTGTATCCTCTGATATTGCTGAAATTGTTTAATAGTTCTAGTAGGATTTTGTTATTGTTTTTGTTTTGTTTGGGTGTGTGTGTGTATCTCCCTTAGAATTGTCTCCATATAGGATCATGTCACCTGATAATAAAATTTTATTTCTTCCTTTCTAATCTTCATGCCTTTTATTTCTTTTTCTTGCTTTATTGCACTGGTTAGAATATCCACTACAGTCTTGAATACAAGTGGTGACAGCAAACATCCTTGCCTTGTTTCCAATCTTACAAGAGAATTATTCAAACATTCACCATTAAGTGTGATGTTAGCATTAGGGTTATTTTTAGTTTTTATTAGCCCTTTATCAGGTTAAGGAAGTTTTATCCTAAGTAGATGTTGGATTTTACCAAGTGTGTTTTTTTTTCTGCATTTATTAAAATGATCATGTAGATTTTGTCTTCTATTCTATTAATGTGGTGTATTACATTAATGATTTCAGGTGTTAAACCAAATTTACATTCCAGGAATGAAGCCCCCTTGGTCATAATGTATAATCTTTTTTATATGTTGCTGGATTTGGTTTTCTTTTTTTTTTTTTAAGTTTATTTATTTATTTTGAGAATGACAGAGAGCACAAACAGGCAGGCACAGAGAGAGAGGGAGAGAGAAAGAATCCCAAGCAGGCTCCACACTGTCAGCGTGGAGCCCAACTCAGGGCTCAAACCTGAGCAAAACCAAGAATCGGATGCTCGACCAACTGAGCCACACCCAGGCCCCCTATATTTGTTTTTCTCATATTTTGTTGAAGACTTTTTGTGTTCACAATCATCAAGGGTATTGGTTTATTGTTTTCTTATTATGTCTTCATCTGGCTTTGGTATCAGGATAATATTGACCTCATAGAATGAGTTGTAAGGGATTCCCTCCTCTATTTTCTGATAGAATTTTCAAAAGATTCGTATTACTTCTTTAAAGGTTTATTAGGATTTGCCACTGGAGCCATCTAGGTCTGGGCTTAGCTTTGTGTAAATGTGTTTGGGTTTTTTGTTTGTTTGCTTTTGTTTTGTTTTGTTTTGTTTTGTTTTGTTTTGTTTTGTTTTAGAGAAAGGGAGAGAGAGAATCTCAAGCAGGCTCCACACTCAACATGGAAACCAATAAGGGGCTGCATCCCACGACTCTGGGATCATGACCTGAGCCAAAATGAAGATTCAGACACTCAATCGACTAAGCCACCCAAGTGCCCTGCTTTGTGTAAATATTTTAAATTACTAATATAATTTATTTACTTGTTATAGTTCTATTCAGATTTTTTATTTCCTTTTTATACAGTTTGGGTATTTTATATCCTTCTAGGATGTTTTCCCATCTCAGCTTTTTGATGCCCCAGCTTACATAGGGGCAAGGTTGCTTTTTAACTAGTAGACTCTCATACAGTCATAATGGTTGTTATTTTCCAGGAGCCATGCCCTGGGGGCTCCTGCCCCTCCCTCAAGTTTCCCTACATCTCCCCACAAGTCAGCACCCAAAGGTTAACACCTGTAACAGCAGGGGACCTTCTGAACCTAGCTCCAGCATAGTTTCCATCTATACAGATTGGTTGGTCCTCCTGCTATACCAGTTATTAAGTTTTTGAACATCACCTCTTGGAAGTGGAAGACTGAGACCCCACTTCAGACCTCTTCTTCCTCCTATTTGGATCTGGGGCTGATCATATACTTCAGCATTCTACTGGGCATGTCTGGCAAAAAGAATAGCATCAATTGATTGGGTATGTCTGACCGGCAGTTGTAGGTACTGATTGAGAGGCCTGGGAAGCTTCACCCAAGGCTGAAAGGGAGAGGGTGGTGGGTGGGGCCTGGGCTGATATCTAATGAAAATTTAAACCCCAGCTATGGCTATTTCAAAGAAAAGAAAAGTGGCTGATGATAAGCATGTAGCTCCAAGTAAGTGAACTGAAGAGTCTGTCTTTGTGCTAAAAATGTTCCTACATGATGCAAGGCACATTGAAATGGACACGTATTTAAAGTGGGGTCATGGATTCAAACGTTTCCAGAAGCCAGGCTGGCTAATTGCTTCAGAGGTGCACATTTTGGTATTTAAACATCTCTGAAATTGGAATGCATGTTACAATTGATAGCAAGTCTTAGTTTAACAACAGTGTTGTTGTTTTTCTTAGTGATTATAAAATAGTAGTATATCTTATAATCTTGTATAAGTGATTGTTTAGATTAGATTCATTGTAGGAAATGAGTGGCAAGTGACATGGGCCAGGAAAACCACACCGCTTAATGTCAGCCTTTCACTTTGAAAGAAAGGTATGGTGGAGAGCCTGGGTGGCTCAGTCAGGTAAGTGTCCAGCTTTGGCTCAGGTCATGATCTCAGAGTTCATGAGTTTGGGCCCCACATCAGGCTCTGTGCTGACATCTCAGAGCCTGGAGTCTGTTTCAGATTCTGTCTCCCTCTCTCTCTCTGCCCCTCCCCCACTCCCTCTCTCTCTCTCTCTCTCTCTCTCTCTCAGAAATAAAAATAAACATTGAAAACAACAAAAAAAAGAAAGGTATGGTTACAGAGACTTATTCTTTTAGAATAAGAAGCAACATAGGAGTGATGACTGATGACGAATGGCAACTGCTTTGCTGCCTCCATGTCCAGGAGCAATAGGGAGTGATGGCACCTGGCACCTTACCTCCAGGACTTCTGCTGTTCATTCCTTGCTGATTGTTGCCTGTGATGACGTCAGCCCAGTGGTGATAGGTGTTCTGAGTTTTCGTAGGAAGCCAGAAATCCAGAAAACTAGATCTTTACATCTATGTGAAACTTCTAATTTTAAAATACTGGCTTAATTGTTTTTTAACTATCTGGCCAAAAAGAAGAAAAGTATGTGCAAGTTAGCTCCAGCCTGGGAGTGCCCGGATAATCTCTGTTTTAAGGATTTAATATTAAGAGGCAGCATTAGACAAACCATGTTTTACAGTCAAGCTAAAAAAGAAAAAAAGAAAAATCAACCCAATGTCAAAGTTTAACATTAGGTTCGAGGCCTGGAATAGCAAATATTACAGAGCATATTACTTACATAGTTTCTAAAATTTCATCTTTGCCTCTTCTAAATAGAAGATAAGAAAATGTGGTTAAATCTGTTGAAGATGTTACATTTCCTGGTTATAAAAACATATTACTTTTTAATTTTTTTTAATGTTTATTCATTTTTGAGAGACAGTGCAAGCAGGGGAGGGGCAGAGAGAGAGGGAGACACAGAATCCGAAACAGGCCCCAGGCTCTGAGCTGTCAACACAGAGCCTGATACAGGGCTAGAACTCATGAACCGTGAAATCATGACCTGAGCCGAAGTTAGACACTTAACTGAGCCACCCAGACGCTCCTTTTACTTTTTACAATGCAGTCTTAGGTTTCCAAAGCAAGAGCATTTGCTTCCCACTGCTAAAGACTGACTGGTCAATGAAAGTCAGACCAAATTATCAGAAGACCAGGGTCCTGATTCTGCCTGTGTGACATTGGACGAGTAATTTAGCTTCTTTCAGCTTCACTGTCCTCATTTATAAAATAGGGTTAGTCATATCTGCCTCCATACCTTACATCAAAGTGTTATGTGAATATCAATTATTGGTAGTGCCCAAATCACATGAGTAGTTGGGCCAGCACAGACTCTTGAGTCTCAGATTCCCGATCCCAATCTCCTGCTCTTTTTGTAAACTATAACACTTATTGAAGTGATTGGATCATCAGCCAATGGGGTGAACAGATGAGAAAGCTTAAGTCAAGAGGTTATCAGAAAAAAAGTCAGCTACCATCTTGCAATCAGGGATAGCACGGAGTTTCTGTACAGCCGTCTCTGTACAGTCTCTTTTAGGCAATGTGTAGATGTTGAACCGAAGGATTAGCCTTTCACACTTTGAAGGTCTGCCCAGGAGAGACTTTTGCTGGGATTGACGGGCCTCTGTAGCGTTCTCACATAGCTTTCTCACAGACTGGCCTTCAGCTAGTTTCTTCCCTCATATTTTCATTCTATATTGCTTCATGAAGGAAAGAAAAGTTCCTACTTTTTTTTTTTTTTCTCTCTTGGTGAGAAAGTAAAGCTCTAGTTTGGATTATCAAGTAGTGGCCACACTTTACCCTGGTAGCTATGTCCAGTCTTAACTCCTTCAACACTTATCTCTAGCCATCTCAAATCCTATTTGGATGTAGGCATGGAATAAGTTACCAACTTTTTTAAAAAGGAAAAAATATCATCTTTAAAAAGATGTCACTCAAGAACTAGTGATATATTTCTAACTTCTTTTTTTAATTTTTTTAAAGTAAGCTCCCAACATGGAGCTTGAACTCAAGACCCTGAGATCAAAAGTCACAACGCTCTACTGACTGAGTCACCTAGGTGGTCCAATATATTTCTATTCTAAGTTGGACATTCTTTGTTTAAATTTTTATTTGAATTTAGTTAACATACAGTGCAGTATTGGTTTCAGGAGGAGAATTCAGTGATTCATCACTTACATACAACACCCAGTGCTCATCATAACCAATGCCCCGCTTAGTACCCATCACCCATCTAACCCATCTCCCACCCACCATCATATGTTTATGTTTTGTTTCTTAAATTCCACATATGAATGAAATCATATGTTATTTGTCTTTCTCTAATTGACTTATTTCTCTTAGCATAATACATTCTAGCTCCATCCACATTGCTGGAGATGGCAAAATTTCATTCTTGTTGATGGCTGAGTAATATTCCATTGTATATATATACCACATCTTCTTTATCCATCAGTCAATGGAATTTGGGCTCTCTCCATAGTTTGATTATTATTGATAACGCTGATATAAACATTGTGGTGTATATACCCCTTTAAATCTATATTTTGTATCCTTTGGGTGAATACCTAATAATACAATTGCTGGATCATAGGGTAGTTCTATTTTTAGTTTTTTGAGGAACCTCCATCCTGTTCTTGAGAGTGGCTGTACCAGTTTTCATTCCCACCAACAGTGCAAGAGGGTTCCCCTTTCTCCGCATCCTTGCCATAAGTTGGACATTCTTATATAAATTTTCTCCCACGGTCTCAAATTCAATCTGTCTGAGACCAAACTGATTGTCTTATCAAAATGACCATTCCCCTTTATCTCATTACTTCTGTCCATGGCATCACTACTTTTAGGTGTCAATAAATTTTCTCTGTAAAGGACCAGATAGTAAATACTTTATTTAGGCTTTGAGAGCAATAAGGTTTCTGTTACAACTACTTATCTCTGCTTTTGTACTACAAAGACCATATGTAAATGAATTAACAATGCTGTGTTCCAATAAAGCTTTACTTACAAAAGCAGTGGATAGTATGTGAACCATGCATAGTATGCCAATGCCTATCTCGAGTTCCTGGATGAAAATGTCAGAGTCAGTCTTGATTGTCTCCCTTCTTTAATTTTTACATCCAAGCAGTTCTCAAGTTGCAATAATTATTTATTTCAGTAATTCTTCTTATCCTTCCCTTCACTTCCCTTCTCACTGCTACTGTGCACCTGAATTCATTCTGTACAGTACTCTGATTCGTTCAACCAGCGATAAAGGGCCACATCCACTTATTGAAGAGGTACCAGAATTTCTAGAGGGAAGTTTTAAGAAGCATAGAGAATATTCTAACTTTATTTTTAGGGAAAGTGCCTATTTTATCAGAATATAAATTATAGCAAGTAAAACCTGATGAAATCTTAGATGGTGGGTCATGGCTAAAAATGGTGGTAAAACATGGCTCAAATCTAGAATTTCCCAAGGTATGCAGTGTTTGCAATTGGTGATGCCTAATGTGATGTTTGGTGGAACACAGACCAACTTTTAAAATATTAATACTTATGTTTTTATTTTAATGTATAGTTTATGGGAAAATATGACATCAAACCCATAATGTCACTGATTATTTATTGGAGTAAAGCTGAAGTATTTAGGTTTTAAAAAGTTGTAGTCCTAAAGAAAAAGTTAATATTGTAGGCAGAATGCAGACATGCTAACAGTCATCAAGATAGTAGCAGACTGGGGCACCTGGGTGGTTCAGTTAGTTGAGCATCCAACTCTCGATTTCATCTCATGGTTCATGAGATTGAGCCCTGTGTCAGGCTCCAAGATGACAGCACTGAGCCTGCTTGGGATTCTCTCTCTCTCTCTCTCTCTGCCCCTCCCCTGCACTCTCTCTCTTTCTCTCTAAACAAACAAACAAACAAACAAACAAACAAACATTTTTAGAAAGATGGTAGAAGATTAAAGTTTGAAAATCAGTGGCCACTTTGCCTGCTGTGGTTTCCATTATATTTGCCCACTAATTAACAGATCAGCCTTAGCACTTTGATTTTTCTTTCTTTATAAAACCTTCAGGGGCTCATCACTATTTGTCGAATAAGGTCAATCAAACTCTTGGCGTGCAATCGATGTCTTCTAAACCTGGGTCCAGCCTTTCAGTTTTCCTTTGCCTCCTGGATTCCCGAACAGTGCTCAAAAAGTACCAGTTGCATAAGATTTAATGAGTGTTCCAGAAAAGAGGATTTCATGGTCCAAACAGTTAGGGGAAGTGTTGTGTACTATATCCCTCTGTGGTATATTCTCAAGGAATTATACTACATTAAAGCCTTTGAGAAGACTTCAGGTAATGAAACTTGTTCATGTTTATTGGAGAACCCTTCTTTTGTGCAATCAATATTTGTGTTTACCAATTTACTTGATCATCTTTGTCAATAACCCTCTCTTCTAGATTGTGCATTAATGTCTTGTGCTTCTAGTGTACAAGGGAGATTGGTTTGGAAAATGCTGTCCTATACTGATATCCCCCACCCCCAATGCATACCGGTTAGCTATACTGGTTAGCTGTATACCCATTTTACTTTGCACTTCTGAGCCTTTGCTAATTATTCACTCTACTTGGGGTTGTTCTCTTCTTGTTCTTGAAATCTTCTCAACCAAGCAAGCTGATTTACCGCAACAGTAATGGTTCCCATTCTGAAGTCTTACCACTTCCCCCTCTTCCAGCATTTGTACCACCCAGAATCATGGTAGTTGTGTACCTGATCTTTTTTCCTTCTAGATTTTATGTTTCTCGGAGTTCTTCTTTACCATGTAATGCATTGCTTATAGTAGGAATTCAAT
Organism: Lynx canadensis; assembly: GCF_007474595.2. Lineage (NCBI taxonomy): Eukaryota > Metazoa > Chordata > Mammalia > Carnivora > Felidae > Lynx > Lynx canadensis. Next base: position 17,343,973 of record NC_044308.2, on the reverse strand, counting down.
AAATATTTGATGAATGATTACAATAGGGTGAAACTTGAAATAACTTATCTGTAATAAATAATAGAATTGGAATGTGAAGGATCTACATGGGGAGAGTGGTGTATGGGGAAGGATCTCTGGAAGGCTGGTATCTAGATATCTATATATCTGATATGTAGATATATATTAAACAGCTTTATTAATTGACATATAAACGTACATAATCTCATATCTGGAATTTAAGAAACATAACAGATGAACATAGGGGAAGGGAAGGAAAAATAAGATAAAAACAGAGAGGGAGGCAAACCATAAGAGACTCTTAAATCCAGAGAACACCTGAGGGTTGTGGAGGGCAGGAGATGGGCTAAATGGGTAATGGGCATTAAGGAGGGCACTTGTTGGGATGAGCACTGGATGTTGTATGAATCACTGGGTTCCACTCCTGAAACCAATACTGCATTGTTATGTTAACTAACTTGAATTTAAATAAATAAATTTAAAATAAAATAAGTGTAAAATCTGATAAATTCTGGGTTATGTATATATCCATGAAACTACCACCACAATCAAAGCAATAACATAATTATCACCCCCAAAAGTTTCTTCATGTCTCTTTGTAATCTGTACATCCCCCTCTTCCCTGCATCTCCAATTCAAGACAACTGCTGATCTGCTTTTGATCATTCTACATTGGTTTGCATTTCCTAGAATTTTATATAAAGGGAGGCATATTGTTTGTACTCTCTTCTTCCTGGCTTCTTTCACTCAACATAACTGAACCAATTCATGTGGTAGCATATCTGTTCCTTTTTATTGCTAGTATTATTTCATTATATAGCTATACCACAGTTTGTTTATCCATTTACCAATTGAAGGGCATTTGAGTTGTTTCTTGGTTTTGGCTATTAAAAATAAAACTCTTGGGGAACCTGGGTGGCTTAGTCAGGTAAGCCTCCGACTCTTGATTTCAGCTCAGGTTATGATCTCAGGGTTTGTGAGTTTGAGCCCCACCTCCAGCTCTGTGCTGACAGCACAGTCTGTTTGGAATTCTGTATCCCTCTCTCTCTGCTCTTTCCCCACTCACACTTTCTCTCTCTCAAAAATAAATAAATAGGGGTGCCTGGGCGGTTCAGTCAGTTAAGCGTCCAACTTTGGCTCAGGTCATGATCTCATAGTTTGTGGGTTCGAGCCCCATATCAGGCTCTGTGTTGACAACTCTGTGCCTGGAGCCTGCTTCAGATTCTATATCTCCCTCTCTCTCTGCTCCTCCCTGCTTGCATGCATGCATGCACGTGCTTTCTCTCCCTCTCAAAAATAAACAGTAAAAAATTTTTTTAAAAAAATAAACATTTAAAAAATAAAAAATAAAACTTCTATGAACATTTGTGCATAAGTCCTTATGTGAATGTATGGTTTCTTTTCTCTTATGTTAATATCTAGGACTTAAATGAATCATGCGCTAGGTGTATATTTAGCTTATTAAGAAACTGCCAGATTGTTTTCCAAAGTGACTGCAGCATTTTACATTCCTACCAACAGTGTGTGAGAGTTCCTGTTTCACCTCCTCAACAATGCTTAGTAATCTTTTTAATTTTAGTCGTTCTGATTGTTGCAAATGACATCTCATTGTGAATTTAACTGTATTTCCCTAATGACTAATGATGTTGAGCATCTTTTCATGTGCCTATTTGTCATTGATAGAGCTTCTTTGATGATGTGTCTATTAAAATATTTTGCCCAGGGGCGCCTGGGTGGCGCAGTCGGTTAAGCGTCCGACTTCAGCCAGGTCCCGATCTCGCGGTCCGTGAGTTCGAGCCCCGTGTCAGGCTCTGGGCTGATGGCTCGGAGCCTGGAGCCTGTTTCCGATTCTGTGTCTCCCTCTCTCTCTGCCCCTCCCCCGTTCATGCTCTGTCTCTCTCTGTCCCAAAAATAAAAAAAATAAAAAAATAAAAAGTTGAAAAAAAAATTTTAAAATATTTTGCCCATTTTCATAATGAGCTATTTGTTTTCTTATAGTTAAGTTTTGAGAGTCCTTTACACATTCCAGGTACAAGTCTTTTATTAGATACATATTTTATAAATACTTTCTCCCAGCCTGTGGCTTGTCTTTTCATTCTCTTCACAGTTTCATTTGAAGAACAGAAAATTTTTAATTTTGATCAAGTCTTTTTTATGATTCTTTTGTGTCATATTTAGGAAATTTGCCTAATCCAAGGTCACGAAGGTTCTTATATAGAGATCTGTGTTCCATTTTGAGTTCATTCTTGTGTATGGTGTAAGGCATGCATCAAAGATTTTTGTTTCATTTTTATTTTCACATGTGAATATCCGGTTATTCTAGCACCATCTGTTGAACAGATGAATTGCCTGTGCAATTTTGTCAATGGTAAATTGTTTATATAAGTGGGGTTCATTTCTGGACTCGCCATTCTGTTCCATTGACCTATTTGTCTATCTTGACAACAATACCAAACTGCCTTGCTAAATACCTAGCTTTACAACAGATCTTGATGAAAAGTCACATTTGGCCTCTAACTTTGTTCTTCTTTTACAAAGTCATTTTGGGTACTCCAGGTCCTTTACATTTTCATATGAATTTTAGAAACAGATTGTCAATTTCTACAAAAACAAAAAAACAACAAACAAAAACAAACAACAAAAACCATGATTGGGAAGGCTTTAAATATATACATCAATGTGGGAGAAACGACATTTTAACAGTATTGAGTCTTACAACCCATGCACCTGGTACATGTTTATGTCTCCTTTCTCTCAGCTCCTTTGTAGTTTTAATTATGTAAGTCACATTCATTTTTTGGCAGATATATTCCTATTTCATATTTTTGATGCTGTTGTACATAGTATTATTTTAACTTCAATTTGATTATCCATTGTTAATATATAGAAATGTAATTTTGGTATAGTGTTCTTGTGTCCTACAACCTTGTTAAATTTACTTATTGTAGGAGATTTTTCCTGCATGTTCCATCAGATCTACATAGATGATAATAGAGATATACCATCTGTGGGTAAAGGCAGTTTTACTTCTTCCTTTCTGATTTGGTTGACATTTATTTCTTTTTCTTAATTGATTGCACTGACTGAAACCTCCAGGACAATGTTAAATAGAAATGTTGAGAGTGAATCCCCTTGTTTTGTGTCTGATCTTAGGGAGAGCGCATTCAGTCTTTCACCAATAACTCCAAGTTAACTGTAGGTTTCTCGTAGATGCCCTATATCAGATTGAGAAATTACAGTTCTATTCCTACTCTGCTAAGATTTTTTTTTATAGAAAATTATATATTAGATTTTTGTCAAGTTCTTTTTAGGTGTTGATCAAGATGGTCATGCAGTTTTTCTTCTTTTAGGTTATTAGTATTATGAATTACATTGGCTGTTTTGTGAGTGTTAAACCAATTTTGTATTCCTGAGATATACTGTACTTGGTCATGTTGTATTTTCTCTTTTACATATTACTAGGTTTAATTTGCTAAAATTTGAATTTTTGCGTCTATGTTCCTGAGGGATGGATATTGATCTGCAGTTTTCTTGTCTTGTATTTGTCTTGTTTTCGCATCAGGGTCTCCTAGAATGAGTTAGGAAATATTCTCTTCTTTCAATTTTCTTGAAAAAGTTGCATGAAATTGCTATTATATCTTCCTTAAATATTTGATATAATTCACTAATGAAGTCATTTGGGTCTGGAGTTGTTTGGGGTTTTTTTTTGGTTTTTGTCTTTGGAAGGTTTTTAAAAAACAAATTCAGTTTCATTAATAGATATAGGGCTATTGAAACTATATCTTCCTGCGTGAGCTTTAGTATTTTGTGTCTTTAGAGGAATTTGTCCGTTCATCTAAGTTGTCAAATGTATTGGCATAAGATGTTCATAATATTCCCATAGTAAATTTATATTTGTTGGGACCTCTGGGTGGCTCAGTCGGTTAAGCATCTAACTTCAGCTCGAGTCATGATCTCACAGTCCATGAGTTTGAGCTCCAGGCCAGGCTCTCTGCTAACAACTCAGAGCCTGGAACCTGCTTCGGATTCTGTGTCTCCCTCTGTCTCTGCCCCTCCCTCACTCATGCTCTGTCTCTCTCTCTCTCTCTCAAAAATAAACAAATATTTTTTTAAAGTTTTTTTTTAATGTTTATTTTTGAGACAGAGAGAGAGAGAGAGAGAGAGAGGAAGCACGAGGGGGAGGGGGGCAGAGAAAGGGAGACATAGAATCTGAAGCAGGCTCCAGGCTTATTAGCACAGAGCCCCATGTGGGGCTCAAACTCACAAACTGCGAGATCATGACCTGAGCTGAAGTCAGACGCTTAACCGACTGAGCCACCCAGGCACCCCTAATAAACAACTATTTTTTAAAAAAACTAATACTTGTAGAATCTGTAGTGATGTCATCTCTCTCATTCCTGATATTGGTGATTTGTGTCTTCTTTCCTTTTTTCATAATTAGTCAGGATAGAGATTTATCAATGTGATTGGTCTCAAAGAACCAAATTTTGTTTTCATAGATTTTTTTCCTATTGTTTTTCTATGTTTATTTCATTGATGTGAGGTTAGCTTTATTATTTATTTTATTAATTCTTTTCTTCTGTTTACCTTGAGTTTAATTTGCTCTTTTTGTCAAGTCGCTGAAGGTGAAAGCTAAGATTGTGACCTTGAGAACGTTCTACTTTTCTTATATAGGCATTTAATATTATAAATTCTCCATAAGGACTGCTTTAGTGGCATTCTCAAATTCTTATATGTTGTGTTTATATTCTTTGAGTTAAAGCTACTTTCAAATTTCTTCTTTGATTCCTTCTTTGAACCATGGCTGGGGTTTTTTTAGAAGTGTGTTATTTAGTTTCCAAATATTTGAACATTTTCCAGATATCTTTGTATTATTGATTTAAGATTTAATCCTGTTGTAGTCATAGAATATATTTTCTATGTCTTGAATCCTTATAAATTTATTGAAACTTGTTTTATGACCCAGAATAGAATCTGTCTTAGTGTCCATGTGCACTTGAAAAGAATGTGTATTCTGCTCTTCTTAAGTATAGTGTTCTAGTAAATGTCAAACCAAGTTAGTTGATGATGTAGTTCAAGTCTTATGTATCCTTAACTGATTTTCTGCCTCGTGGTATATCAACTATTAAGAGCAAGGTACTGAAATCTCAGACTATAATTGAGAATTTGTCTATTTCTCCTTGCATTTCCATCAGTTTGGGGTCCCATATTTTGAAACTGTTATTAAGTGTATAAACTCTTGGAATAATTATATCCTCTTGACTAATTGGCCTTCTATAATTACGAAATGACCTTCTTTATGATAATATTCTTTGCTGTACAATTTACTTTAATATTAATGTAGACAATCCAAGTTTGTTTTGTCTAATTTTAGTACATTATGTTCCATAATTTTATCTTTTTTTTAATGTTTATTTATTTTTGAGAGAGAGAAGGACAAAGCATGATGGGGGAGGGGCAGAGAGAGAGGGAGACACAGAACCCAAAGCAGGCTCCAGTCTCTGAGCTGTCAGAGCCTGACACAGGGTTCAAACCCACGAACCGTGAGATCATGACCCGAGTCGAAGACGGACTCTTAGACAGCTGAGCCACTCAGGCGCCCCCATAATTTTATCTTCAGTCTAATTGTCTTTCTCTAGTTGAGGTGAATTTCTTGTCAGCAACATACAGTTGGGTTAGATTTAAGTCTGTCATCTTGCTATCTATTTTCTGTTTGTCCCATTTTTTCTTTGTTCCCTTTCCCCTCCTTTTTATCATTTCTACTGGATTGTTTTTATGTGTCTTTTTATCTCCTTTGTTGGCTTATTACCTATAATTCTCTATTTTGTTATTTTAATGGTGTCTTAGGGTTTATACTATACACCTTTGACTTAGTCTACCTTCAGTTAATATTATACCACTCCACATATAGTATAAGAACTTCACAATGTCATTCCTTCCTTCCTAGCCTTTATGCTTCTGTTGTCATACATTTCACTTATACATATGTTATAAGCCCCACAGAACATTATTATTTTTTTGTTTAAAAAGTTGGTTTAAATATTTTCTTTATTTAAAAGAGATTTAAATAATATGAAAATAGTCTTATCATATTTGCCCCTGTAAACATCATTCCCATTGTCCTTTATTCCTTTGTGTAGATCTAGATTTCCATTTGCTATCATTTTCCTTCCCTCTGAAAGACTTCCTTTAATAATTCGTGGAGAACATTGGAGTGCAAATCTGCTGATGATTAATTCTTTCAGTTTTTGGTTTTGAAAGATATTTTCACTGGTGCAGAATTCTACCTTGACAACTTTTTTCTTTACATACTTTAAGTATGTTGTTTCACTTTCTTCTCGTGTCTTTTTTTCCTCCAAGAAATCTGTCATTCGTATCTTTATTTTTTCATACTAATATGTTTTTTTGCTACATCTAAGATTTTTCACTTTACCTTGGTTTTGGTGTGTGTTGGTGTAGTTTTCTCTGTTTCTTGTGTTTAGTGTTCGTTGAATTCTTGGATCTCTAGCTTTTTAGTGTTTCAAAAATTTGGGAAATTTAGGGCTGTTATTTCTTCAAATAGTCTTTCTGTCCCTGCTACAATCTGCTTTCCTATAAAGAGTCAATTTTTTTAGATTGTTTCTATTCCTATGTGTACAAGTTCAGTCATCTTTTCATCTGTAATATCTAATCTGTCATTATCCCATGTAGTGTATTTTTCATTTCACATATAATTTTCACATCTAGAAGTTCAATTTGTTTTTTTTATATATATCTTCCCTGTCTCTACTTAACTGTTTAAACATGTAAAATACAATTAATTATAAAAACTGTTCTTCTCTACTACCTTAACATCTGTGTCAGTTCTGGGTTTTGATTGATTATTCTTCTCATTATGGCCCATGTTTTCCTGACCCTTCACATACCTAGTAATCTTTAATTGGGTGTCAGACTTTGTGAATTTTACCTTGTTGCATGCTACCTGTTTTTGTATTCCTATACATCCTTTAGTTTTGTCTTCTGGTACAATTAAGTTACTCAGAAACAGATTGATCCTTTTAGATCTTATTTTTATGCTTTATTAGGTGGGTCTAAGCAGTGCTCAGTCTAGGGGTTTTACTGAAGCAAAACTCTTCTGAGTGCTTTACCCAATGCATCATGAATTATGAGTTTTCCAGGTTGGTTGGTGGGAGCAGGCACTGCCAGCCCCGTGTGAATGCCAGACCCTGTTCCTTTCAATATTTCTAGAGGATTCTTTCTCCAGATTCAAGTATTTTTCTTATACACATGCTGATCATTATTCTCTCCCCATATTTGTAAGGATCCCTCTGTTGATCTCCAGGATCCTCTCTCTGTGCATCTCTATCCTCTCCGGTAATCTCTCCTTTGAACTCTAGCTCCCTCGTTCTCCCCAGATCCTCAGCTCTATTTCCTCAACTGAGAGTCCACCAGGTTACTTCTGGGTTTCCGCTCCCTGCATGTCCTGGAAACTTTCTCAAAGCAATAAGCTGGGGCAATCATGGGCCTCACTTTGTTTCTTTTTCCCATTGATCAGATCTGATATCCTGTCTCTTGGAAATGATTATTCCATAGCTTTTTTTTTTGGTCTGTGTGGGTTTTTTTGTTTGTTTTTTGTTTTTGTGTGTTTGTTGGTTGGCTGGTTATTTCAGGCAAGAGAATAAATCTGATCCCTATAACTCCATTTTGGCCAGAAGTGAAAGTTTAATAAATCATTTTTTTCCTCCTTCAAGGTCAGCTGGTGTTCAGGTGATCTAATCTGCGTTCTGAGTTGTTTGGGCTTGGCTGATTTCCTTTGTCTATACTTATATATATAATATATATGTTGTGTTTATATTCATTCAGTTAAAGCTACTTTCAAATTTCTTTTTTGATTTCTTCTTTGAACCACAGTTGGGTTCAATATATATACATACGTGCATGTGTATATATATACACATGCACGTATGTATATATATGTGCACATATGTATATACATGCGTGTATGTATATACACGCACGTATGTATAGATACATACATGTATGTATATGTGTATGTATCTATACACACGTGCATGTATGATACATATGTATGTATCTATACATATACATATATGTATGTATCTATATCATTTATATACATATATATAAATGAATGAGGAATGTTTGGTTTAGCTTAAAGTGTGGAAATCAGCCTGAAAGTTTTACAGAGAAGTTAGTAGTAGCTATTGAGATCATTTTGGATGAAATGCTACTAATTTCAAAGAAGTCATGGGTAAAGTGTTGAAATTTTCTTAGACCTAGCATCAATTTCTGGGGAAAATGTGTATTTATAAAGGTAACTATAATTATCATTTAACACATTTGTTTTCTTATTTAAAAATTAGAGGACAATGTATATAAAAATATGCAAGAATCAAAGGAAACCCACATATCCAATCACCTGGATGAAATTGTTGCTGCTGTCAGCATTACACCTAGAAAGAAGATCCAAAACAAGCTGCCTCAGACAGCACTATTCCAGCCTCCTCGAGAGAAACTCCACCTCTGTGAAGAGAAAGCGAAGTCTTATTCTAGCAGTCACGAAGTAAGGATCCTTCATTTTCTACACCTGTGCTCTGATAATGACTGAGCGTCTAGGCTCTATTTCTACCCTCTTTGGTACAAGAGAGTATATAGGGGATGAGTGGGTGTAGCCCCTCGGGGCTCCAAGCACATCACTTGGTACAGTCAACATTGTATTTGCTGAATGAATGCACAAATGAACAAACAAGTCTGTCCTGACCTCTGGCAAGTGTGTACTAGACCACTGGGTTGTAGGTTTGATCTACTGCCATCTTTTTCCATCAATGAATAAACATTTATTGAGCTCCCCCTAGTGCCAGGTCTAGGCACGGGAATATAACAAAGCAGACAAAGCTTCTCCTCTTGATCTTGTTTTCTGAAAGTTTTACTCATTCACTTGCTTATTCCATATGCATTTTTCTGCCACCACTTAGGTGTTGGGCCCTGTTTGTCCATCCATTTATTTCACAGATATCTATTGTATACCTAATATATGCCAGGTGCTGTGCAGGTGCTGGGGGCACGGATGGGAAAGCTAGCCTTTGCCTTGGAGGGACTCGTGGTTTGATTGGGATGATAGGCAGGGGGACAGACAATGGTAGTCAGTGTGATAAGTTCTGTGATGGACTCAAGTTTGGGTGAAATAGATGCAAAACGTAGAGGAAGGGGGAGGCAGTGGGCACGGAGGTGGTGAAAGGAGATCAGTTAAGGCATGCTTCTTGGGATGGGAGTGACTTGGCCTGCACTGATAACAGTGCTTAGGAGTTGGCCAGGTAAGAGCGAAGACGATAGTGTTCTGGGCAGGGGTAGCAGATATAGAATAGTATTATTCTGTATAGTATAGTATTATTAGCTATAGTCATAATGTTGTATGTTATATCCCCAGGACTTATTTATTTTATAACTAAAAGTTTGTACTTTTTGACTGCCTTCACCCTTTTTACACACCCCCCAACCCCGTAACAACCACCTGTCTGTTCTCTATATCTATGAAGCTTTTCGTTGTTGTTTTTTAAGATTCCACATATAAGTAAGATCATACAGTGTTTGTTTTTCTCTGATTTATTTCCTTAGCATAATGCCTCGAGTCTATCCATGTTGTCACAAATGGCAGAACTCCCTTACTTTTTACAGTTGAATAATATTCCATTATATATATGTATCATATTTTCTTTATTTATTCACCCATCCATGGACACTTAAGTTGCTTCCATAGGATTCAGGCTTTAGTGACATAGCGCAGGAAATGAGGTTGGATTATGGAAGGAGCTGGGGCCCAGAGGGTGTTCAATGCCCAGAGAAGGAGTTTAGATTTCCTCCTAAAGGTATTAGAAACTCTCCTAGGATGATACGTAGGAGTGTCACAAGCAGATTTGAGCGTCTGGAATGATCACTCACATAGCTGAGTGGAGGAAGGGTGAGAAGGGAGCAAAATTGGAGGAGGAGGCCCAGTTCAGAAGATATTTGTAATTATACCAGCAAGGAATTAGAAGCGCCTGAACTACATGTTGCAGGGTCAGTAAAGATGCTAAGATCTTCTGGCAGGAATTTGGAAATGTGACTCAGGAAGACCTGGTGACTGAGGGGATGTAGGGGTTGTAGAGGCAAGAGTGAATCAGAGTGGATGTATACAATTCATGACTTAGGTCTCAGCCAACTTGGGTGACTAGAGGCTTGCCAGACCCTTTGCCATTAAATGAATACAGGCGGAAGAGCAGGATTATGGAGAGGAGGCATGGATTTGGTCTTGAATGTGTACTTATTCATTATGCAACAGATCGGTATGCACTGTGTGCCAGGCTGTGTGCTAGGTAGGCACTGGGCTGGCAGCCTTTCTCAACCAGAGTCCTGCAAGAGAATGAAGCCTTAATGCCCTAAGGCATTCAATGTGTGTAAAGAATTAGCTTCTCTTCTGTGGGTCTAGGATGGCACTAAATTATTTTCTTTGTTCTGCAGTTCACTTGGATACCGTGGTGAACAACGCAGGCAGGTTGCATGGCCTCATGGAGCTGAGGGGCAGTCCGCATTGCAAATACTCTAGCAAGCCAGAGGCTATGTCAAGTGCTATTGAGGAAAGAGTGCTGTCTATGAACAGGTGACGTAAGAGCTGAGACCTTAGGAAGTGAAGGAGCCAGCTTGGAGGAGTTAAGGGAAAAGAGTTCTAAGGAGAGGAAACAGCACATGTAAAATCTATGAGGTGGGCACAAGCGAGACATGTTTGAAGTGAGAAAGGAAGCTACAGACTGACGTGAAATGCAGTTGGAGAGGCAGGCAGTTCACTTAGGACCTTGCAGGTCTCCAGCTAAGTGCCGTGCGAGCCCTTAAAAGTGTTTTCTGGAAAGTATTAACATGATGTAATTTGCTTTTTAAAATAACCTTTTGTTGGCATTTTTTTACTTTAAAATACTTTCAGACTTACAGAAAAGTTACAAGACTCACCAGTTGCTAACATTTGCTTTATTTCTGTGTGTGTGTGTCATTATTTTTCTCAATTATCTCAGAGTAAATTACAGATATTATAGATTTACCCCTAACTATCTTAGAGGATACTCCTACATACCCACAGGATCATGATTAAAATCAAGAAACTGGAGGAGCACTGGGTGTTGAATAGAAACCAATTTGACAATAAATTTCATATTAAAAAAATAAAATAAAATTAAGAAACTAATATTGGTATAATATTATTATCTAATCTGCTAACCTTACCCATATTTCTTGAATTATCTCAATAGCGTCTTTGGCAGAAAAAAAATCAGACAGATCCGTGCTCTGCTCTATTAATTCACATAGAATATTGTTGTGAAGTCTCTTTAGCCTTCTTTAATCTACTAGAACGATTCCTTGGCCTGCCTTTGTCTTTCATGATCTTGATATTTTTGAAAAACTTACTGTGTTAGTCTGCTCTGGCTGCCACAATACAACACCACAGACTTGGTGACTGAAGGAAGTTTAAGAGCAAGGTTCCAGCAGGGTCTGTGTCTGGTGAGAGCTCTCCCCTTGGGCTGTAGATGGCTGCCTTCTTGCTGTGTGCTCACATGACCTCTTTGTGTTGGGGGGCAGTGGTAAAGAAGGGGGAGAGAAAGGTGACGCTTCTTATAAGGACAGTAATCCTGTTGGATCAGGGCCCCACCTTTATGACCTCATTTAACTTCAATTACTTCCTTAGAGGCCTGTCTCTAAATGCCACATTGGGGGTTAGAGCCTCAACATATGAATTTGGAGGGACACAAATATTCAGTCCTTCACAAGTACACTCCAATTATTTTGTACAGTATCTCTCAATTTGCTTTTTTCATGTGTGTCCTCATGATTAGATACAGGTTGTCCATTCTGGGCCAGAATTCCACAGACAAGACCTAGGGGTCTTTTTTAGTGTATCACAGCAGGACGCATATGGTGTCCTCTTGTCTCCTTACCGTGATGCTAACTTTGATCACTTGGTCCAGGTGCTGTCTGGCAGGCTTCTTCTCTATGGAATTACTATTCTTCCCTTTGTAATTAATAAGTATCTTGTGGGAAGATTCAGCAAAACTGTGTGTGTGTCCTTTTCCTCATTAAAATGTCACCCCCTAGTTTTAGCGTCCATTAATGATTCTCACTTGAATCAGTTATTACTACGATGTTTGCCAAATGGCAAATTCTCTGACCTCAGCATTCTTTCAATATTTATTTGGCATTTCTATAAGGAAGAGTGTTCCTTGTTTACACTCTATTATTCACTCATTTATATAAGTTATGGGCTCAGGAAATTGCTTTTGAAATGTATTACCATCTATTATAATCGTCAAAACATGAATTGTTTCATATTTGCCGGTATTTGCCCCTTCACACTGGCTCCAACCTCCTCGATACGTCCCCATTGATCTTTACTCATTTCAGACACAGCAAGATTTTTCAGAGTCATCTTATACTTTCCCTGCTCCAGCTGTGGATTCTTAGCAAAGAATAGTGTTTAGACACCAAGATTTGGGTATTAAAAACTTAACTCATTTTTATTTTTTTATTTAAAAAAAATTGTTTTTGAACATTTATTTATTTTTGAGAGAAAGAGACAAAGTGTGAGCAGAAGAGGGACAGAGAGAAAGGGAGACACAGAATGAGAAGCAGGCTCCAGGCTCTGAGCTGTCAGCACAGAGCCTGACGCGGGGCTCGAACTCACGAGTGGTGAGACCATGACCTGAGCTGAAGTCGGAAGCTTAACTGACTGAGCCACTCAGGCACCCCAAAAACTCATTATTAAATATATATATGGCCAGACCTACTGATCATCAGAGCTGCATATTTTAATGTTAAGGAGTTAAAGAAATTTCAGGTGGCCCAAGAATGGTTTTGTGAAAAGAGCTCTGGACTTGGCCTCAGGGAGCTGAATTCTAAGTCTCGACTCTACCATTTGGTGATAACTCCTTTCATCTCTCCAGATTTACATTTCTTCTTTAAATTAAAGGGATCAGATTATATTATTTCCAAGGCACATCCCAGTTATGAAATTGTCTGCCTACTTATACTTCTCTTCTGTCTGCCTCCTCCTCATGCCTGTTGGATGAAGCCACTGGAACTGGCAGAATAAAGATCAGAAAGCCAAAGGGATATTTGGAGTGTGCATTCTAGCAAGTAAAAAGGTTGAGGGAGGGCAGGCTGCTCTTCTGTACCCCAGTTGCAGGTAGTGAGGACCCAGGCTACGATTGAGGGGTCTGACTTTCAGTCTACATAGCCCTCTTCTTAGAAATCTGTGGTTGGGATAGATTCATTGTCAGATCAGGTCCTCTCTCTTTCTGCTAGACTGTCTGTCTAGACTCCCAAGTGTTTTCATCATTTCTTTCTTTTTTCTTCACTGTATTCACTTGCTATGTCTCCAAGGAAGCCATTCCCTAAACTCCCAGCTTTAGCTGGACTCTATCTACAAAGAGACAATCCACTGCCAAGATGGCTCCCTCCTCTGATTGACTAATTGGTGTCAGCTATTGGTACCTTTCTACAAGGGCCTCTCTTTAGGCTTCCTCATAGCATGGTGGTTAGGTTATCAGTTTCCTAGGGCTGCCTTAGCAGAATACCTCAGACGAGGTGGCTTAAACATCAGAAGTTTATTTTCTCCAAGTTCTGGAGGCTGCAAGTCCAAGATCAAAATGTTGGCAGGGTTGATGTCATTTGGAGGCTTAGCTTGAATATGGTGCCCTCTCCTCATCTCCTCACAATTTTTTTCTTTCTGCGTGCCCATCCCTGGTATTTCTTCCTCTTCTTATAAGGACATCAGTCATGTTGGGTTAGGGCTCTACCCTAACGGCCTCATTTTAACTTACCTCTTTAAAGACCCTCTCTCCATACACTGTCACATTTTAAAGTACTTGGGCCTCCAAAATTTGAGTTTAAGGTGCAGTGGGGACACAACTCAGCCCACAATTGTGTTCTGTTTCTAAGAAGAAACAGAAAACGGAAGCGGCCAGTTCCTTAAGACCTGGGCCCCCAAACTGGCACTGCATCATCCCATCCATATTCTATCAGCCAGTTATAAAGCCCAGATTCAAAGGGAAGGAGACAGAGATCCCCTATCTCTGGATGGAAAGAGTCAAAGGATTTTGGAGCTATATTTTAAAACTACCAGCCTTGCTTTGAGTGTATTGCTGCTCCGAGCTGACCTGAGCTGGACGTACCAGCTCCCTGTTCTCTTGGTCCAGACACTGAACATAAATGGACTTCTCACTGCTTCAATGAAATCTGTTTGTCAGTTGCCAACCTCATTTGCTATGCTGATACCCTAGGCTGCTAAGAACGGTATTTGAATGGAGAACCAGAGAGCCTTATTTGAAAACTGGTACCACTTGCCCTCTGGTGCTTGAATGTGTAGTAGCTGTTCATAGATGGGCAGCGAAAGCCTAGGGAATGGTTAGATGTCTGCTCTACTTTTTCTATTTCTTCTTTATTTGTTATCTTTCTCATAAGGTACTAAAAGTTTAAATGTTTTATCCATTTAAATATACTATAAAGTTTATTCATTTCTGTCAGGTATTGTCTATTTCACCCTAATAGATGAACCGCCCACGGCCCAAAACAGATCTTTGTCTATTTTCTTCTCTGATGTATCCCTGGCACCTAGTAGGTACTCAGGAAATATACACTGAATGGACAAAAATGCTAGTTGACTTTGTGCTTTGTGACTCTGTGTTTTCAAGTCATCTAGCTCGTAAGCCCATTTTCTGTCCGTCACAGTATGAACAGGCTGTCCGCGAGCTTGTACGCTGCATGGCGCTGACGAGAATTTGCTATGGTGACTCACACTGGAAACTAGCAGAGGCACATGTTAATCTGGCCCAAGGCTACCTCCAGCTGAAAGGTGAGTTCATCTCCAATGGTGGCGGGAGGGGGAGAGGTAACAATCCATGGGTTTCTGCTGTTTCGTGCAAATGTGACTCACACATAACTAGAAGGATTCAGTTTTCTTGAATATTCTCCTCTCCACCCATTGAGTAGCCATCTCATTTCAGAAAGAGTGAATGAGATTTTTTTATATAATATATAAAAAAGAGAAGGAAGATTTTAGCCCTTTGGAGGGCTTTGGAGAGCCCTTTATTTATGATCTTAAAAGTAGGGTTCTTGGGAGAGAATTGTTAGCTTTGAAGGTATTGCAGAAGGGGCCCAAGGCATGGAGCATGGGCCTACAATGGGATCCATTCACATTTGTTTTGATGGAGAATTTCTTGCCTGTAAGCAACACCCCTCCCCCCCAAAAAAACATAAATAAGAGATGAAATCAAGCCAGCAGTAAACAAAAGTTCATGTATTGGCTCATACAACTTGAAAACGCATGGGTAAAACTTGCTGTAGACAACCAGGTGTCTACACAGGTTAAACCAGGTGTTCAACCAATGTCATCAGATTTGTGTTTCTCTCTTAATCTACCCCTTGGCTCTGTTTTTCTCTGCATGGACTTTGTTCTTACCCAGGCTTTGCCCATCTGGCAGCAGCAAGGCTTGCAGAAGTTTTATTTAGACTTCCTTCATCAGCATTCCCAGGGAGAAAAAAAAAAAGAATGTCTTTTCACCAAAATGTCAGGAGTTGGGGGTTCTATTGGGGCTGACTTGGATGGTAGGTCAAAGGCAAGGAATAGTCAGATGATAGATCTGCCTTTTGGCTCCACTAGATCCTGGAGGACAGGCTGACCTTGGCTAAATCACATGCATTGGGTGTACAGGGGCTGGGCATTCTCAGAAGAAAACGAAGGAAGGAGGAATGGATGCAGGGAAGGCAAAAAACAACAGGATATCATGTCTTCTCCTTCTCCTTCACCCAGGACGAGGTGTACAAGAGTACATCTCTGTACTCCTTTCTTCAAAGTGATGATAATGATGGTGGTACTAACTTCCCAGGATGGATCCAGTGAATAAATAAAATAACAAGAAGTGGGAAACACCACAGTGCTAAGCACAGAATTGCCACCCAATGAATTTGGTCAAATCTGATTATTAACTGGTCCCACTTGTTAGATCAAAGATTTTTAGAGCCAGAGGGGACCCTGGAGATCATCTAGTTCAAACCCCAGAACCCCCTCCTATATTTTTAGATCCAGAGGAGACAAATGAGATGAAACAACTTATCCAACTTATAATGTTAGTAGGGTTTTGGATGCCAGCACCAGTGACCTGGCATCTGGGATTTCAAATAATGCTTTTCTTCCATAGGCTGCTACCTTTTTGCATGATAGTCTTTCTTTCTCAAGTTAAAGTGAGAGCGGGTACCTGGGTGACTCAATTAAGTGTCTGACTCTTGATTTTGGCTCAGGTCGTGATCTCAAGGTCAGGAGAGCCAGCCCCTCATAGGACTCTGTGCTGAGCATGGAGAGTACTTAGGATTCTCTCTCTCCCTCTCTCTCTGCCTTTCTCCTGCTCATGTACTCTCTCTCAAAATAAATAAATAAAATTTTTAAGAAATACAATACACCACTAACTTTTGTAATATTGCATGTGTAATTGGCACTAAAAAATCACTGGTAGGTTGATTAAATATGTACTTTAAAAAAATTAGACAATCTATAAGAGTTCCCACATGAAGGACATACCTTGGAATTTCTCCATCAGAAAGTATATTCTTCCATTTTATAGACATCAGAACAGCATTAATTTTGTATTTTGGCAGCTTCTTAGAGATTCTGAGATACACTTTCATAAAAAAAAAAAAAAAAAAAAAAGACCAGGGGTGTATAGATGTGGATAGAATGAAGGACGTCAATGTGGGGGGAAATGGTTGGGAGTATGGAGAAGTGAAAAGCCCTGAAACCTAACTGGCAACCCCCCTTGCCACCCTTACTACATATTAATAAGCCCATGGAAGAACACTGGAACACAGTGGGGAATTCGTTCTTGGTAGAGATTATTTTCCTTGATGTTGTCCCATGTTGTCATATTAGCCAACAAATATATAGGAATAAGGTTGTAGCACATTAGCCCATTCTGTCATTGGAATTGTATCTGTAAAGTGTTTTTAGATATCATTGTATTTTTATTATGTTAAAATAACCCTCTAAAGTTATGATTATAGATGGATAAGCAGAAGATTCAGAATTTTTAGTATTAAGATTGCTGTCATACAGCCAGAATGAAAATTCATGAATATCTTATTTCCTGCCCAGAATGCTATAGTCCTTGCATTCCGTTTGTTTTCTTATGATTATTTAGAATATATTTCATATCTGATATTGGTGAGGTTTCAAAGTTGTTCAATTCCCGCTCATGCTGTTTAATTTCTAGAAAGACCATTTGGGGGAGATTTATCTTGAGTACTAGGTGTAAGCCACTGCTTTGGTTTTTACAGTCAGGACAATATTTCATGCTGCCCTGATATATCTCTATGTGTCACTTGACAGTCTGTGGAGGAGACCTAATTTTATTTCCTGGCCATAGATCATTATGGTCATGTGCCCTGCTGACATGAAAGAGAAACTGAGACCTCTTTTCCTTTGTCCACAGGACTGTCCCTGCAAGCAAAACAACATGCAGAAAAAGCCAAAGAAATCCTCACCAACTCCATCGTGCCTCCCTATAACGACAATACAGAGGTTTTCAAGTGTTCGATTGAGCTATTCCATACCATGGGGAGAGCCTTACTCTCCCTTCAAAAGTATCCTTTTGCTTCTAATATTTACACGTAGAAATGCCATTCATAATGCCTATGTTTAATTTTTCAAGGCCAAATCAAAAGCTGACAGATGACTCGGAAAGGGTGATGGGAAGTTTAAGAGCCAAGGATGTCCCAAGAACTGGGGTCCCAGAATCTAGAACTATGTGTGACGTTTCCTGAACACAACTCAGGTTTAAAGAAGCTTCCGAGAATTTGACAAAGGCAGAGACACTTGCAAAGGAGCTGCTGCAATGTGGAAGGATTGTAAAGGAGGAATGGATAGAAATTCAAGCACGGATCAAATTGTCATTTGCACAGTAAGTTTCCGGTTTAGGGTGTTTTGAATGCATGATGGCAGGAGGTTCTGGCAGAGAACCTGCCTGCTTTCAGGCAGAAGGAGCTTCTCCCATGATGCTGTGTCCATGGCTTCTCCATGGCCACTGTCCAGGAGCAAAAGAGGACCATGGTCATATCAGAGCATCCACAACCAAGGCACATACACCGTTGATGCAATTATATATAATATACACACATGTAGATAGGTAGATAGATAGATAGTGCAATTACATACATGTGATGAAATTATACACTCACTCCTGGGTCCTAGAGTTCTGATGTCACTCCTTTGACTTTCTATTTCTTGCCTGCTCTCCTGAACCCCCTCCTCTGTATTTATTTATTTATTTATTTTTTCAACGTTTATTTATTTTTGGGACAGAGAGAGACAGAGCATGAACGGGGGAGGGGCAGAGAGAGAGGGAGACACAGAATCGGAAACAGGCTCCAGGCTCTGAGCCATCAGCCCAGAGCCTGACGCGGGGCTCGAACTCACGGACCGCGAGATCGTGACCTGGCTGAAGTCGGACGCTTAACCGACTGCGCCACCCAGGCGCCCCCCCTCCTCTGTATTTAAATCACCATATATTTCATACCACAGAGAGGAAGAAGATATTTGTCATACACATAACTGGCAAAGGCTTATATCTAGAATCTGTAAAAAAAACTCCTATATATCAATAAAACAAAGACAGACAACGGAATAGAAAAGCAGGCAAGAGACTTCACACACACACACACACACACACACACACACACACACATACACACACATGCCCGCATAGCTAATAAACATCCTAAATGTTCCATTTCATCAGTCATCAGGGAAATTAAAATTAAAATCAGAAGATGCTACTACATCTCCACTAGAATGGCTAACTTTTTAAAAGGACTGATAATATCAAGTGTTGGTAAGGATGTCATGCTCTTATATGGTTTCTCATATGTTGTAGTTTAGAATGTATTTGGTATGACTACTTTAGAAAATGGTTTGGCTTCATCTTCTAAATTTGAATATTTGCCTACTCTGTGACACAGCAGTATCACTCCTAAATATAACACAAATGCACACATATGTTCATCAAAAGAAATGGCCAAGAATGTCCAAAGCTACATTATTTTTAATAGCCAAGAATTGGAAACAACCCAACTGTTCATCAAAACTACTATAGATAAATGGGTGATGGGCATTGAGGAAGGCACTTGTTGGGATGAGCACTGGGTGCTGTATGTAAGCCAATTTGACAATAAATTATATATTTTTTAGAAAAGTACAATAGATAGGGGCGCCTGGGTGGCTCAGTTGGTTAAGTGTCCAACGTCAGCTCAGGTCACGATTTCACAGTTTGTGAGTTCGAGCCCCATGTCAGGCTCTATGCTGACAGCTCGAGCCTGGAGCCTGCTTCAGATTCTGGGTCTCCCTCTCTCTCCCCCTCTCCCACTCACACTCTGTCTCTCCTTCTCTTTCTCAAAAATAAATAAACATTAAAACAAAATTTTAAAAAAGTACAATAGATAAAATTGTGATCTGTTCATTCATACAAAGAAAATGATCAAACTCCTCCTTTGCCTAACATCACGGATGACTCTCACAAACATAATGCTTAATGAAAGAAACCAGACCCAAAAGAATTCATACTGTAAGATTCCATTTATGTAATGAGAAGAGGAAGGAAGTAATGACTGGGAGTGCCTGGTAGTCCAGAATTTCTTCCTGTCTAGAAGTAGATATTCTGTCTTGTATTGTAAGACAGGAAATAAGCAAGTCAAGGGTCTAATATCGGGCATTTATTGCATCTAATGTTACTAGAACTTAATGTCGAGTGGTGTTGCTACAAAAGAGGGTAAATTATCCTCCGCCAGAATCCGGTACCTCCTCTAAAAATTCTTTCCAAATCAGCAGTACTAAATCTTGCCGGCAGATGGCGCGCCTTGTACGCATCTGTGCTGAATATCCAACAAGAATTAGAGTCCATCTTTCCAGCTGGCCTACAAAGTTACTTTGTGTTTAGCTGAGTTGTCTTAAATTTGCCACTTCTTTACGTCCAGGTTCTCCACAGTGACATAGTCACTGGAACTTGCATGTTTGAACTGTGTGGTTTTCATTGGATCACTGTGCTTTGTTTCCTCACTGGATCATGAATGCTTTGCCCAAACGGGTCTGCCCCAGAAATTTGCGTGGCTTTGCTTTCGTACATTTCCGTAGTTACATTCACAACCACAGAGGCCTTTTCTTTTACAAGGTCTTAGTGGTCGAAGGCCAGGATAATTTCTCAGACAGCTCTCGTGGGATTTATGTGCCTCTTAAAAGGGCATCTTTCATGTATCCTCTTCCTCCTTCTGCCTTGCCTTTTATGGTGCCCATCAGGCCAAGCCAGTTCTTTTCTCCTCGGGCTGACAGATAAATGCTGCCTGGTGACTCATGCTCTCTGCCTTCTCTCCCTCACTGTGGGCTGAAGCTTTCCCTTCTACCTGCCCTCCTCTGTGCCAGAACTACTCCATTCACTAACTTTTCATTAACTTTGGAGAGTGAATCCAAATCATGCTCCTCTGTGCAGATTTGTTTTTCTAAACGTGATACAGAAACCCAGTGGTGAACATGGGCGAACTCTTCCCCTGTGTTAAGAATTATTTTCTATTGCCGGTTACTGTTGCTCCAGAACGTGTGACCTGTCCAGGCTTTCCCTTGGACTGTGCGACATGCCATCTTTGGAGTCTTCTTTGGAGCACTTGGTCTGGCATTGCTGTGTTGAACTGGCTCTCAGGTGCACTGTGAAAACTAGAGTATCGACAGGACATTTCCTCTATCTCTAAGGAAGGTGACGTGGTGTAGTCAACAGTTTGGGCTTTATTTTTTTAAGTTTTTTTAAGTTTTTATCTATTTATTTTGAGAGAGACAGACAGCATGAGGTGGGGGGGGAGGGGTCAGAGAGAGAGAGAGGGAAAGAGAGAATCCCAAGCAGGCTCCACTTTGTACTTTGGTGATAGCCCTTCCTTTCTTGCTTTTAGATCCTCCAGTGCTCAACTCAGTAATCTACAAATCTGTTGCTTTCAGAACTTAGCTTTTTTTTTTTTTTTCATTAATACATGACCTGGAGGTCCTTGGTGTCTAAGCTGTATGTCTTTAGATGTGTTTCTTTAAAGAAGTCCCTTCTCGGGGCACCTGGGTGACTCACTGGGTTAAGCGTCCAACTTCAGCTCAGGTCATGATCTTAAGGCTCATGATTTTGAGCCCCGCGTTGGGCTCTGTGCTGACAGCTCTGAACCTGGAGCCTGCTTCAGATTCTGTCTCCCTCTCTTTCTCTGCCCCTCCCCACTCTTTCTCTCTCTCTCTCTCTCTCTCTCTAGAAAATAAAATAATTGTTTAAAAAAATTTAAAATTTATTTATTTTTTTATTAAAAATTTATTTTCTGGATATAAAAGCTCTGACAAATGCTCGTGTATTCAGAGCCCTGCCTCTTCCTTTCCTCCTCCAGGAAATGCCCTGCTCTTCTCCAGAGGAGAGGTTTCTCCTGGCAGCTCCTTCCATGGGACACTATTTGCCTGGCATGCCTTATGCTTGTTTAACAAGAAAGAAATCATTTACTTTTTTTCTGATGCTCTTCTCCATCCTATGTTCCTTTGATTAAAGAAATGCTCTGAATTTACACAACATCTGATTTTTGAAAAGTCGGGGTTTCTTTTAATGCAGAGAAGCAGAAAACCACACAGAACACATTACTACCTTCATATACTTGATCTGCTTTCTGTTTCTTGAATCCCCTACAGCTTTACATTTCAGAGTACCATATTTTTGTCTTTCCATTTCTAACACTATATGCCTGTAATACACATTTCCTTAAACAACTACAAATAATACTGAGGATTTTAAACAACCACACCAGCTACTAACACTTGACCACCTTCCGTGCCAGGCTCTGGCAAAGTGCCGAAGTCCTGTGTGCTGGGCATGCTCGGTAGTCCCATTCTCAAATGAACCACATGGGGATGAGAGAGGGGAAGTCATTTCCCAGGGTCACACAGCTGGGACTGGCAGAGGAGAGCCAGGTCTACCAAACTCTGGCGTCTGGGCTCCTCCCCGTGGCACAGATCACGTTCCCTAGTGCAAAAAGGAGACCTGAGAGTACACTCTGCAGAGCAAAACCTTTGTTGTGTGTGCCAGAGGGTAGAGAGGGAGAGTCTCATGAAAGCCTTTTCTCCCTGTGACTCTAGAAAATCCCACTTGGCCTCTTGCAAGATTGATTTGTCCTCAGATTTCGCTTATCAGCAATATTCCCACTGAGACTTACTGTTCACTGTTGCTCTGTATTCTTGCTAAATTTCAGAGATTTTTTTTTAAATGTTTATTTTGAGAAAGAGAGAGAGAGAGAGAGAGAGAGAGAGAGAGAGAACGCACTCGAGCAGGGGTGAGGCAGAGAGAGAATCCCAAGGAGGCTCTGTGCAATCAGCGCAGAACCCCATGCAGGGCTTGATCTCATAAACAGTGAATTATGACCACAGCCAAAATCAAGAGTCGGACTCTTAACCAACTGAGGCACCCAGGCGCCCCAAATTCCAGAGCTTTTAAAAGGAAACTCTCCATTGTCTTAGTAATACCAAAGAGATTGCATTTGTTTATTGCCTGCTACAACAAGTCTCCAACCCTAGGAGATCTTCTGAGGCTCATCTGAAACTCCTTACGTGCTCTGTAGAATTCCTGTGGATGTATTTTCATTCAATAAAATATGTTGTGGTTGGAGTTGTGGCCCTGCCAGATTAACATACTGCCACATTCTGTTGTTCAAAACTCTCTATCTTTTCATCTGTCTGGTGTTTCCTAAAGCTGCCTAAACATATTATGGGCACGCTAGACAATAAATCCTCAAAGCATTCCCTGCAGGCAGATAGAAACGGAAAAGAGAAAATGTTGCCATCCCAAACATTACACTTGAGCAAATGCAGACAGACAAGATTACTTGAAATTGATGCTTTCAGTGATTTGGCGATGGAGGTAAGGCTATCGTTTAGGTATTTCCTGGTATAGTACCCCTCCCTCCGCCCCTTTTTTGTTAAATATATTGTGAAGCCAAAGTAATTGTATTTTCTGGAGCTCAGTGAGCTCCAGAAGGCTCATCATCGTAGGGACATTAGCTTGATAAGCCTCCATTTGTGGTGGTTGTACGAACTCCAGGACCCCGAGTGCTGGCAGCAAAACTCCAAGGGGCGAGGCCTGGACCCTGCTCCATTCTTTGCAAGCACTAAACAAAAGCGGGTTGCATCTGTTCATCTTTTTAACAGGATAAAAGTATAGATATTGCTATGCAAATGCTTACCTACACACTAACCAAGCTTAAAATAGAATGTTTCAGATACATGGAGTTCTTCTGTGTTCTTCCTAATCCTGTTTTCTTCCCCCCGCACTACAGGCAATTGTTGTGCTTGATTTAGTGTTTTTCATTCTGAAAGCATGTATAACCAGGAAAATATACAGTATGATTTCTCATTTTTATTTTTTAGTTTATTTTTTAAAATGTTTGTTTATTTTGAGAGAGAGAGACAGAGAGAGAATGAGCAGAGAAAGGGGCAGAGAGAGGGAAAGAGAGACAATCCTAAGTAGTCTCTGCACTGTCATCGTGGAGCCTGATGGGGGGCGGATGGGAGGGGGGCTCAAATTCACAAACCGTGAGATCATGACCTGAGCTGAAACCAAGAGTCAGACGCTTAACCAACTGAGCCACCCAGGGGCCCCTCATTTTTAAAATTTTGTATGTATATTTCCTTCTGTAGCTTGCTTTTCCCCCATTACATTTGTACTTTTGTATTTTTGAGATGTACCCATGTCAGCTGATAGGTGTTTCTCTAGTCTCTTCATTTTAAACCCACGTATTGTGTTTTATCCGTCTGACTTTCCCCTAACTCAATCATCAGTGCTCATGAGGGTGAACATGTAAATCGGTGGGATGAAATTCCAATTTTTCCACTGTGTAAATATGATTTGCCTCATCACTCATACATGTCTCTCTGGGCACACGTTCACGATTATCTCTGAGGTCTACGCCCAGGAGTGGAATTGCTTACTTGACAAATACCCATGTCCTCAACTTTACCAGGTTTGCCAAATGCCAACTTATTTTTTTTAAGTTTATTTATTTATTTTGAGAGAGAGAGAGCTAATGCACAAAGAGGAGGGGCAGAGAGAGAAAGAGAGAGGGGGAATCTCAAACAGGCTCTGAGCTGTCAGCCCCAACATGGGGCTTGACCTCATGAACCATGAAATCATGACCTGAGCCGAAATCAAGAGTCAGAGTCGGACGCTTAATCAACTGAGCCACCCAGGCACACACACACCCCCCCCCCGCCCCCCGCAAATGCCAACCTATATTCTCACCAGTAGGACATGGAAATTCCCATTACTCCACATCCTTGCCAACACTTGATACAAACTTTTTATATGTGTCAATCATATGGTTTCTTTAATTGCATTTCCTTAATAGTGAGGTTGACCATCTTTTCACATGTATACTAGACATTTGGAATTCCCATTCTGTGAATTGTCTATTCATGTCTTTTGCTCATTTTTAAATTGGGCTGTCTGGTTTTTTTTAATTAATTTTTAGACATTCTTCATATTTCTGACAACCAATTATTTGCTACTTACGTATATTGTGTGTTCTCCCAGTGTGTATTTCAGGCTTTTCACTTTCTTTAATGTTGACTTTTGATACGCAGGAGTTTTTATTTGTAAGATGACTAAATTTACCCATGTTTTCTGTTCTAATTTATATTTTTTGTCTTGTTTTAAAAAATCCCTCCTTACAGGGGCACCTGGATGGCTCAGTCAGTTGAGTGTCCGGCTCTTGGTTTCAGCTCAGGTCTTGATCTATGGGTCATGAGGTCAAGCCCCGCATTGGACTCCACACTGGGTGTGAAGCTTAGTTTAAAAAAAAAAATCCTTCCCTACCCAAAATCGTGGAATTACTTTTTCTTATATATTTTTTAAACATATCAAAGTTTTGCTTTTTGAATTTAGGACTTAATCCACGTAGAACTTTTGTGTTCATTGTATGAGGGATCTAATTTTTCCCCCTGTGGATGACCTAAGTGAGGAGGTAAGTCATTTTAGCTACAAGAGAAAGAAGGACTCAGGGTCTAAAGAATTCAGTAGTTTGAAATTTGAAGCCAATAATAGGCTGACAAAAATCTTTTCAATTTAGAGCGTTCAGAAATGGCAACAGGTCACCTTCAAGAATGGATCCTCATGTGTGACTATGGCCCTTCAGGGTGGGCACCCTGCTAAGTGCAGCTTGCTGGTTGTCATGGGATTCGTGGGCTGTGCTTTCATTTGGACGTTCTTGTATCAAAGGCAAAACCATGGCCAGTGAAAGTCATGTGTTTGTTCCTGCTGAATTTGCCTGCTTCCGGGTCTCCTTCTCAGCAGATACTCAAATTTCTAGGCAGGGAGGTAATAGAAAGTCAGATGTGGGCACAGTGTGATTAAAAAAAAAAAAAAAATGGTGCTCCCATATCTAAGTAGCCACTCTGGGTAAGTATACGTATACCCAGTGTTCTTGTATTAGGGGTCTAAGGGAAGGAAAACCTCCAGGCCTAGAGTTGGCCAGTAAGGGTTCCATATTGGTTTGCAAGGACTACCATAACAAAGTACCACCCACTAGGTGACGTGAACCACAGTAAGCTCTTCTCTCACAGTGCTGGAGGCTGGAAGTCTGGGATAAAAGTATTGGCCGTGCAGGTTCCTTCTGGGGGCTGTGAGGGAGAATCTGGTCTGGGCCTCTCTCCCAGCTTCTGGTGGGTTCCTGGCAATCTCTGGTGTTCCTTGGCTTATAGATGCATCACCCCAATCTTGCCTTCATCTTCACATGGACTGCCCCCTCTATGTGTCTTTGTGTTCAAATTCCTCCTTTTTGTAAGGATACGAGTCACATTGGATTAGGGGGTCTACCTACTCTAGTATGACATCTTTTTTAAAAAAATTTTTTTAATGTTCATTTTTGAGAAAGAGAGAGTGTGAGTGGGGGAGGGGCAGAGAGAGAGGGAGACACAGAATCCAAAGCAGGCTCCAGGCTCCCAGCTGTCAGCACAGAGCCTGATGGGGGGCTTGAACTCACTCACGAGCCATGAAATCATGACTCGAGCTGAAATTGGACGCTTAACTGACTGAGCCACCCAGGCGCCCCTAGAATGACATCTTAATTTAACTAATTACATCTGCAACAACCTTAGTCCCAAGTAAAGTCACTGGAGGTGAGGACTCGGATGTAGGAATCTGGGTGGGAGGAAACAGTTCAGGCCCTAATAGGTTTTTACAAGGTTCCTTTTATTCCACCTTTTATAAAATTTCAACAACTTGCTCCACCCTTAATTAGATCAATAGTCTACAATATTTTGGCTACCAAGTCAATATGAAAACATGTTCTCTTTTTGAAGATTTTTTTCACTAAAATTTATTCTGGAAGCCATGAAAATTAAGGTATGAACTATAGCCTCAGAGTCTTCTAAGCTAATGGATTTGTATTTGTAGGTTGTTCTTCCCTCCCTCCCTCCCTCTGCAGCTTATCCTTCCGCCTTCTATCAGGCAGCACTTTATGTTTGCTCTCCCATGGAAGCCCCGCCCAGCCTGCCACCATCTTGGTCACCTCACACTACTAAGGCAAACCTTCCCCTCAGAATGACCTTGGACTTCCTGGGGATCATATGGCTACTGTCAGACACTGTGCAAGGTGCTGGGATGCCAAGATGAATGAGGCGGGCTTGGACCCTGCCTTCACAGATCCCAGCGGCTGAGTTGCCAGGCAGTTATAATAGAACCTGAGAGATGTTTCCCCAGCAGGGAAGGTTCACAGTTCCGTGGGAGCACAGTCAGGTATTCACTGAGGCACCCAACCCAGCCTGGGGTGTCAGGGAACAGAGCAGGTCTTAAGATGAGAAAGCCAGGTGCCCAAGCCACACCATTTAAGGAGGCACTCACTCTTGGGTGCCCACCCTGCACTTGCCTGCCCCAGTAGAGTGAGTGTCACCTTAAATGGTGTGTCAGGGAAGGCTTCCTAAAGGAGGAGACTGTTAAGCTAAAACTAAAAGAGGAATAGTAGTTAGAAAGATGAATGGAAATTTGCCAGGCAGAGATGGAAGAAAGAAGAGAACATTCCAGATAGAATGGCCCAGCGAACACCCAGAGTTGAAAGGTACACTTGACACAAAGGAGGATGGCATCAGGGAAGCTAGATGGGAAGGTTTAGATGATGCTCAAGGGTAATCTGAACTCATCAAGTCCTGAGAAACTCGGGTCCCAGGAGAGCCACCGTCACCTCTGTGCCACCTTTGTGCAGTTAGGTGAGTGGACAGAGCCTTTGTGAGAATTGGGAAAGGTGCCCTTTCTTCCAGGCAAACATAGCTCTGTGTCCAAGCACAACAGCTCATCCAGCAGAGCGTGGGCTGGACTGAAACTCCCAATGGCCACCTCGAGCAGGTGTCTATCAGAACGTGGGCGCAGAGAGAAGGAGCAGGAGTCTGTGGGTGCAGAGCCAGGCCCTGCTGGCAGCAGTTTGGGCTCCTTCGTGTGGGACCAGGGCCCAAACCCATGCCCCGAACGGCTGGGCAGGGGGGCAGCACTCAGCTAGGGGATTGGCCTTTCTATTCTCACCCATCTTTGACACACTCTGAATTCTGCACATCCGGGTAACTTAGGGAGCTGTATAGAACTTATCCTGCTTCTAGAACTCACCAGCACTCAAGCTAATTTCCTCGACCACAGCTTATTGGCTTGAAACAATCAGCCAAAGGAAAAAGATTTTGGGTTTATCACCAATTTCTTGATTCTTCCATGTCTGCATACTTGCAGACATCATAACAGGAAATACATTAACATATTTAAACTTACAAAGTGAGGTGCCTGGGTGGCTGAGTCGGTTAACCGTCCAACTTTGGCCCAGGTCATGATCTCGCGGTTCATGAGTTTGAGCCCCACATTGGGCTCTCTGCTGTCAGCACAGAGCCTACTTCGGATCCTCTGTCTCCTGCTCGCTCTCTCTCTCTCTCTCTCTCTCTCTCTCTCAAAATAAATAAACTTAAAAAAAAATAAACTTACAGAGTAATTGATTTACCAGAATATTCCATTAAGAATAATTTTATGTGGCTTTTCTCTCCATGAATTTCCTGCTTCCTCATTAGGATTATAATTTTCGTAGACCAAGGCATTCCCCCAGAAGACCCAGGCATTAGAGCTCATCAGGAAACAAGCTTACAGCTCTGAAAGAATAGAGAGTGAGGCCAATAGCTCAGTGTCCCAAGTCCAATTTATGGCCTCCCCTGGGGGACGCCCATTGCTGAGGGGTCAGGTGCAGGAGGACCCACAACATTCTCTGCTCTCCTAATCCTTCAGCCCTAAAAACAGTTGGGTAGGATCGCCTAATCACGCGGGACCAATTTAAAGCCAAAGCACACATCCTTTTCTGACCTGGTTTGTGCTGGTTCAAAATGGCTCAAAGACAATATTAAGAGAAAAGTATTTTGGTTTTTGTTTAACATTATTACAATTATTTTAAATGAAAATTACTAATTTTATGGGTACCACTAAACCTTATCTGTATTTAGTTTTGCTTTGAAATGTTCACAAACTTTTAAATTTTTTTTTAAGTTTATTTATTTTGAGAGAGACAGAGATGGTGTGAGCAGGGGAGGGGCAGAGAGAGAGGAAGAGAGAATCCCATGCAGGCTCTGTGTTGCCTGCACAGAGCCAGACTCGGAGCTCCACTCATGAAACTGAGATTATGACCTGAGCTGAAACCTAGGGTCAGACGCTTAACCAACTGAGCCACTCAGGTGCCCCACACAAACTTTTTTAAATAACAGATTTAGTGAGCCATAACTAACATACCATAAAACTCACCCAACTGAAATACACAGTTCAGTGGTTTTTAGTATATTAACAAACCATAATGGTTTTGACTTTTTCATCCCATTAGCAGTCTCTATTACCATGTTCCCCCAGCCCCTGAAAACTACTAATCTACTTTCTCTCTGTGGATTTGCCTGTTTGGGACATTTCATATACATGGGATCATACAATGTGTGGCCTTTTGTGACATGCTTTTTTTTCCCCTTTTTTTTCTTTGCCTTTTTAAAAAGTGTTTTATTAGTTTCAGGTGTACAATATAGTGATTCAATACTTCCATATGTCACCTGGTGCTCATCATAATAAGTGCACTTCTAAATCCCCATCACCTATTTCACCCATCACCCACCACCTCCCCTCTGGTAAACATTGGTTTGTTCTAATTAAAAGTCTTTTTTTTTTATTGAAAAAATGTTTTTAAGGCTTTTTAAAGTAATCTCTACACCCACCTTGGGGTTCGAACTTACAACCTCGAAACCAAGAATCACGTGTTCTACTTACTGAACCAGACAGGCACCCCAAGAGTCTGTTTCCTGATTTTTCTCTCCCTCTCTTTTTCCCCTTTGCTCATTTGTTTTGTTTCTTAAATTTTACATATGAGTTAAGTCCTATTTTGATATTTGTCTTTGACTTAGTTTGCTTAGCATTTTCATTATATTCTCTAGCTCCATCCATGTCATTGCAAATGGCCAGATTTCATTCTTTTTTATAGTTGAATAATATTCCATTGTACATATATACCACATTCATCAATCAGTGGACACGGGTTGCTTCCATAATTTGGCTATTGTAATTAATGCTACCATAAACATAGGGGTGCATGTATCTCTTTGAATTAGTGTTTTGTATTCTTTGGGTAAATACAGTAGTGTGATTGCTGGATAGTAGGGTACTTCTATTTTTAACTTTTTGAGGAACCTCCATACTGTTTTCCAGAGTGGCTGCACCAGTTTGCATTCCCACCAACAGTGCACGAGGGTTTCTTTTTCTTCACATTCTCACCAAACACCTGTTGTTCCTTGTGTTGTTGAGTGTAGCCATTCTGACAGGTGTGAAGTCATAGCTCATTGTAGTTTTGATGTGTATTTCCCTGATGGTGAGTGATGATGAACATCTTTTTACATGTCTGTTGTCTATCTATGTGTTTTCTTTGGAGAAATGTCTGTTTATATCTTCTGCCCATTTTGTAACTGGCGGGGTGTTGACTTTTATAAGTTCTTTATATATTTTGGCTACTAACCCTTTATTGGATATGTCATTTGCAAATATCTTCTCCCATTCTGTAAGTTGCCCTTTAGTTTTGTTGATTATTTTCTTCACTATGCAGAAGCTTTTTATTTTAATGCAGTCCCAATAGTTTATTTTTGCTTTTGTTTCCCTTGCCTCAGGAGACATCTCTAGAAAGAAGTTGCTTTGACTAATATCAAGTAGTTACTGCCTATGTTATCCTCTAGGATTTTTATGGTTTCAGATCTCACATACAGATCTTTAAACCATTTTTGAATTTATTTTTATGTATAGTGTAAGAAAGTGGTCCAGGTTCATTCTTTTGCATGTTGTGGTCCAGTTTCCCAACAACATTGGCTGAAGGGATGATCTTGTTTTCCATTGGATATTCTTTCTCATTTTGTTGAAGATTATTTGACCATGTAGTTGTGGGTTTATTTCTGGGTTTTCTATTCTGCTCCACTGATCTATGGTGTCTATTTTTGTGCCATTACCATACTGTTTTGGTTACTACAGCTTTGTAATGTACATTTAAGTCTGGAATTGTGATGCCTCCAGCTTTGCTTTGCTTTTTCAAGATTGCTTTGGCTATTTGGGGTCTTTTGTGGTTTCAAACAAATTTTAGGATAGTTTGTTCTAGTTCTGTGAAACATGCTGTTGGTATTTTGATGGAGACTGCATTAAATACATAGATTGCTTTGGGTAGTATAGACATTTTAGCAATATTTGTTCTTCCAATCCATGAACATGGGATGTCTTTCCATTTCTTTGTGTTGTCTTCAATTTCTTTCATCAGTATTTTATAGTTTTCAGAGCACAAGTCTTTCACCTCTTTGGTGAGGTTTATTCCTAGTATCTTATTCTCTTTGGTGCAGTCATGAATGGGATTGTTTTCTTAATTTCTCTTTCTGCTGCTTCATTATTGGTGTATAGAAATACAACAGATTTCTGGACATTGATTTTGTATCCTGTGACTTTACTGAATTCACTTGTCAGTTCTAATGGGTTTTTTTGGTGGAGTCTTTTGGTTTTCTGTATATTGTATCATGTCACCTGCAGATAGTGAAAGTGTTACTTCTTCCTTACTGATTTGGATCCCTTTTATTTCTTTTTGTTGTCTGATTACTGTGGCTAGGACTTCCAGTGCTGTGTTGAGTAAAAAAGTGGTGATAGTGGACATCCTTGTCTTTTTCCTGACCTTAGCAAGAAAACTCTCAGTTTTTCTCCATTAAGGATAATGTTAGCTGTGGGGTTTTCATATATGGCCTTTATTATGTTGAGATATGCTCCCTCTAAACCTATTTTGTTGATGGTTTTTATTAGGAGTAGATGTTGTAGTTTGTCAAATGCATTTTTGGCATCTATTGAAATGTTCATATGGTTCTTATCCTTCCTCCTATTGATAGGTTGTACAGTGTTGATTGATTTGCAAATATTGAACCACCCTTGCAGCCCAGGAATAAATCCCACTTCATCATGGTAAATGATTTTTTAAATGTATTGTTGGATTTGGTTTGCTAGTATTTTGTTGAGGATTTTTGCATCTATGTTAGTCGGGAATATTGGCGTGATTCTCTTTTTTAGTAGTGTCTTTATCTGGTTTTGGTATCGGGGTAATACTAGCCTCATAGAATAAATTTGGAAGTTTTCCTTCCTTTTCTGTTTTTGGGAATAGTTTGAGAAGAATACGTATTAACTCTTTTTAATTTTTTTTAATTTTTTATTTTTTTTAATTAAAAAAATCTTTATTTATTTTTGAGAGAGAGAGAGAGACAGAGTGCTAGTGGAGGAGGAACAGAGAGAGGGAGACAAAGAATCCGAAGCAGGCTGCACAGAGCCTGATATGGGGCTTGAACTCACAAACTGTGAGATCATGACCTGAGCCAAAGTCAGATGCTTAAACTACTGAAACACCCAGGCGCCCCTTAACTCTTTTTTCAACGTTTGGTAGACTGGGGCGCCTAGGTAGCTCAGTCAATTAAACATCTGACTCTTGGTTTCAGCTTAGCTCACAATCTCACGCACAATTCCTGAGTTCCAGTCCCACATCCAGCTCTGTGCTGACAGCACAGATCCTGCTTGGGATTCTGTCTCTCCCTCTTTTTCTGCCTCTACCCTGCTCATACACATTCATTCTCTCTCTCTCTCTCTCTCTCTCTCTCTCTCTCTCTCTCTCTCAACAAATAAAACTTTAAAAAATGAGTAAGTGTTGGGTAGAATTCACCTGTGAAGCCATCTGATCCTTGGACTTTTGTTTTTGCGAGTTTTTTGATTACTAATTCAACTTATTTGCTGGTTATTGGTCTGTTCAAATGTTCTATTTCTTCCTGTTTCAGTTTTGGTAGTTTATATGTATCTAGGAATTTATCCATTTCTTCCAGGTTGTCCAGTTTGTGGGCATATAGTTTTGCATAATATTCTCTTAGAATTGTTAGTATTTCTGTGGCATTGGTGATTATTTCTCCTTTCTCAATTGTGATTTTATTTATTTGAGTCCTTTCTCTTTTTTTCTTGGTAAGTCTGACTAGAGGTTTATCAATTTTATTGATTTTTCTCAAAGAACAAGTTCTTAGTTTCATCGATTAGTTCTGTTGTGGTTTTTTAGTTTCTATATCATTTATTTCTGTTCTAATCTTTATTATGTCCTTCCTTCTGCTGGTTTTAAGTTTTGCTTGTGGTTCTTTTTCTAGCTCCTTTAGGCATAAGGTTAGGTTATTTCTGGCTGCCCTTTTTCACTTGATGATTGGAACCCTTACATACTGCTGATGGGAATATAAAATGGTTTCTGGAAAATAAAAAATGGTTTCTGGAATATAAAAATGGTTTCTGGAAAATTTTTACAAATCATATTTCTGGTGAGGGACCTGCATCTAGAATAAATAAACAACTCCTACAACAATAATAACAAGACAACCCAATTTAAAGACAAGCAAAGTTTCCAAATAGCCATTTCTCCAAGGAAGATATACAAATGGTCAATAAGCACATAAAGAGATGTTCATCGTCATTAATCATCAAGGAAATGCATATCAAAACTACAGTGAGATACCACTTCACACTCACTAGGATAGAGGCTATAATAATAATAAAGATAGTAACAAGTGCTAGCAAGGATGTGGAAAAATTGGAACCCCTACATACTGCTGGTGGAAATATAAAATGGTGCAGCTACTTTGGAAAATAGCGTCAGTTTCTCAAAAGTTTCCATATAGAATTACAATATGATGCAATAATTTCAATCCTAGGTAAATACCCAAAGGAAATGAAAATACACATCCACATAAAAACTTGTACACAATGTTCATAACAGTCAAAAGGCATAAACCACCCAAATGTCCTCCAAGGAATGTCTGTGCTGAGCAATGAGTAAATAAAGTGGCCAGTGAAGTGTATGACACCACTCTACCATCAGAATGAGGCTAGAACATTCATTGCCACATTTTGATATGTGATTAAGTGAAAGAAACAGGTTATAAAACATTACGATTCTTTTAAAAAATATGTGTGGAAAATCATCCGGAAAGGTGTGTATCAAGGTGTACAGTACTCATCTTTGGATGTCGTGATTGTATAGTTTTTATTTTTATTTTTCTATCTCTTTTTTTTAAATGACGGATACGTATTATTCTTATAATAAAATATCCTCAACATTTTTAAAAGCTTAGCTGGATAAGAAAATGCCTTCCACACTGGCACATGAGTTTGACTGATTATCCTTATTATTTGGACTTTCCAAAATCTTCTGCGGGTGGGAGTAAGACCACAGTTGAGCCTGTTTCAACAGGAGAACAGCCCGAGGCCGTGGCACTCAGTTCCGTATAGACTACCGGTTGGGAGGGGAAGGAGTGAAAGGTATGACGATGTATAGGCATTTAATGCCAATCTATACAACTTGCTTCAGTTTGCAGAGCATTTTAGACATCTTCTTGGGTTCTCACAACAACCCTATTGGACACCAGTGTTGAGATGAGGAAACCAAGGTTCAGAGATGTTTTGTTCTTGCCCAGGGTTGTGTGGCCTCATCACCAAGAATGCTCAAACTATGGTTGGGGTTTTCTACTCCTGCTGCAGCACTTGTAACTGACTGTCCTGCCTCTCATCTTGAGTCCCTCTTTTTTTTTTTTTAATATTTTTAATGTTTATTTATTTTTGAGAGAGAGAGAGAGAGAGAGAGTGTGTGTGTGTGTGTGTGAGCAGGAGAGGGGCAGAGAGAGAGGGAGACACAGAGTCTGAAGCAAGCTCCAGGCTCCATGCTGTCAGCACAGAGCCCAATGTGGGGCTTGAACCCCCAAACCATGAGATCATGACCTGAGCCAAAGTGAGACACTTAACTGACTGAGCCACCTAGGCAGTCCCTGTGTCCCTCTTTTTATAAAATTTTCTCCAAGAGTCTGGTATTTGAAAGATCACTTTCTGATACCTGAAAAAGTGACGTGGTGTTAACCTGGGGTGATAGGCTATGCTTTTGGCTAAGAGAGTAGTAGGTTAATGGTAAAAAGGAAGAGCAAATTGTCCCTGTTCTCCACCATTACAAACTCTCAAATACTTTTCTTTAGTGTTCTATCTTGGGAAAGGAAAAATTGTTATTGTATGAATTCACTTATGCCTTGTTATTGTTTACTTTTCTATATATTTTTTTGCATTTGTAAGCTTGATTACTAAGCTTTGAATTTTGCTTTCCCTTAAAACTTTTGCTCAAACGAAATCATCTTGTATTATAAATACTTTGTATTTGCTTCATTACCCTTCCATGATTTTTACAGCAGCCTTGGAAACAAAAAAATCCATTCTTTATTTCCTTGGCACATGTTTCATCACCTATGAACATGAGAAAGGAAGAAGGTGATTTTTTCCCCCTTTGCTCAAATATCTGTGGCATTGTTGGAGTTCTCAAGGTTAAATTAGATGGAAAAAATTTGAAGTCATTTTGGAAGTATGTAGCTTTCTCTGGAGTCTAGACCTGACTTTGGCAAACTTCTTCTGTAAAGGCCCACACAGTAAATATTTCAGGCTTTTTGGTATCCACTGCATTGCAGCTACTCAGCTCCACCATTATAGTGCTACAGCAGCCATGGGCAATGTGTAAACAAGTGGGTGTGGCTGTGTGCCAATAAAACTTTATTTACAAAAAAAGACAGTGAGCAGATTTGGTGCACAGGCCACAGTTTGCTGCCTCCTGTTTTCAGTTGTCTACCAGGAATCTCATTTTTGGGCTAAGTGATTTGTTATCAGCCATATGTTTCAAAGCCTTGTTCTGTCACCAAAGATGCAAGTGGGCTTTCTCTTCAAAAACAAAATATGATACTTACAATGCTAATTATTGCTCACTACATCCAAAGTTCAGTAAGAGTCAGAAGACAAGCCCAGTATTACTAGGTCGCCTACTAATCTCTTCCTTTCTAAGATTAAGAGTTGCTGCAAGCTGGAACCTGGACCCGACTTGGTCCAGGAACATATCCCTGACCATCTCCTGTGTTTCAACTTCTTCCCATTTGTAGAACACATCCAAGTTCATAAGCTATTCCATCAGCATTTTATTTCACTGTTGCCATCGGAAGCGTAGATCTGAGCAGCATCTTCTATCAATCAATTTCTTTGAAATTTATTACAGAGCAAAAATAGTTGTGCAAAATGTCCAGTAACTGAGTTAAAAACAAGACCTATATATTTGTGTGTGTGTGTGTGTGTGCACGCGCGCACGTGTGTGTGTGTGTGGTTTCCTAGTCACGTGCTCATATTATGTCTCAGTTTACCCATGGGCAGCTGGGAATTATAAGGCCTTTTTGTAGTAAAGATGCTAGGGTAAGGGTAATGTAGAAAGGGTTGGTGCCTTTCATAATGAATCTTACATGTAAAATTTTTCCATGCATGAAGAAAGTGTCTATTTCTTAGCAAATATTTTAGAGAAGGTTGTTTTTAAATGTCTACTATTGTGTTTGCTAAACAAAATAGACAGATATATATTTTTTACGTGACAGAGTTTTATCCCAAGAAGCCAAAGAATCTTTTCCCAACACCACCTTTACTTACAATTTTTTGGTTAACATTTTTCTGATGTAAGTACAATATAATTCTGATGTAAATACAATAAATGTAAATACAATAAAATTCTGATGTAATACAATTTAAATTTTTTTAATGTTTCATTTACTTTTAAGACAGACAGAGACAGAGCATGAGTGGGGGTGGGGCAGAGAGAGAGGGGGACACAGAACCTGAAGTAGGCTCCAGGCTCCAAGCTGTGAGCACAGAGCCCGATGCAGGGCTCGAACTCAGGAACCGTGAGATCATGACCTGAGCCGAAGTTGAGATCATGACCTGAGCCAAAGTTGGACACTTAACCAACTGAGCCACCCAGGTGCCCCACAATTTAAAAAATTTTTAATGTTTATTTATTCTTGAGAGAGAGAAAGAGAGACAGACAGACAGATCATGAGCAGGGGAGGGTAGAGAGAGAGATACACACATAGAATCTGAAGCAAGCTCCAGGCTCTGAGCTATTAGCCCAGAGCCCAACGCAGGGCTCGAACTCATGAGCCTCAAGATCATGACCTGAGCCTAAGTCAGACACTGAACTAAGTCATCCAGGCACCCCAGTAATACAATTTTATAGAAGATAATTTGGGAAATTTAGAAAGCATAAGCAAGACAGGTAAAATCACTCACAACCAACTCCTTCCAGATAACTATTGAATGGTA
The DNA here is from genome assembly GCF_007474595.2 of Lynx canadensis. Classification (NCBI taxonomy): domain Eukaryota; kingdom Metazoa; phylum Chordata; class Mammalia; order Carnivora; family Felidae; genus Lynx; species Lynx canadensis. The sequence continues at coordinate 17,307,170 of NC_044308.2, read as the reverse complement.
ACATTTTAGTGTCCATTTAGATATCTCTTTATGCATATATGTACATATAGATTAGATATAACATTTTCACCTGCATAGGATATTATAGAAAGCATTTTTTGTATTCTGCCTTTTATACTTTTATACTTCTATGTTGGTAAATATGGATCAACATTAACTTTAATGGCTATGTGGCATTCTACAGTATAGATATGCTTACTGTAATCTGCTTGAATGATCTCCTATTGGTGTATTTTAAGTGCTTTGTACTTTTCCACTATTACAAAGCGTGCTTAGGTAAACATTCTTATACATATCTTCTTGCCCTGCCAGAGTATCTCTTCAAGATAAACTACTAAAAGTGCAATTAGCAGAAATATGTGTGTGCTTTTATATATATACATATATATATATAATTTTGATATAGAGATGTTTATGCTCAAATTATATTCTTTCTAACAGTTAAAGAGAGTGCTTTCTACCCTCACCAATACTGGAAAATTTCTGTAATTTCTCAACAGATCAGTTATCAGCATCTTGGCATCCTTTATGGTTGTTATTATTGTTTTGTTAAATATTTTATGATTTTATAGCCAAGTCATGGAAAGAGCCCAAATGTCCGTCAACTGATGAATGGATAAAGAAAGTGTGATTTGTATATACAATGGAATACTGCTTGGCAATGAGAAAGAATGAAATCCTGTCATCACAGTGATGTAGATGGAACTGGAGGGTATTATGCTAAGTGAAATTAGTCACTCAGAGAAAGACAGATATCAAATGTTTTCACTTATATGTGGAATTTGAGAAACTTAACAGAAGACCATTAGGGGAAGAGAAGGGGAAAAAATAGTTTCAAACAGAGAAGGAGTCAAACCATAAGAGACTCTTAAATGCAGAGAACAAACTGAGGGTTGATGGTGAGGTACAGGAGAGAGGGAAAAATGGGAGATGGGCATTGAGGAGGGCACTTGTTGGGATGAGCCCTGAGTGTTGTATGTAAGCGATGAATCATGGGAATCTACTCCTGAAGCCAAGAGCACACTGTATACGCTGTATGTTAGCTAACTTGACAACAAATTTTTTTTTAAGTATTTTATGTTTTTTAAACCAATACCTGCATGGCACCTACTATATGTCAGCAACCATTCTGGGCATTTTTGTGAGTGTTGACTAATTTAATCTTCATTATAGCCCAGTAAAGGAAGCATTGTTATTATTCTTAACTTAGAGATGAGGAAGAGGTAAAGCAACTGGAAATTCACACATCTAATAGGTAGTAGAGCCAGGATCTGAAACTTCTTGGTTATTCTGAAGTCCATCCTCCTGACCACTATGCCCTGCGGGCTCCTGGGAAAAACAGAAACTTAGCTGGCTAGGAAATGAACCTGACAACAGGGGTCAGAGAGCCAAATCCTAACCACCAGATCGCCTATTTTTCCCACCTATGTGTCTTCTATTTCATTACTTAAAAAATAATATCTCTGATGATTTTTTAGGATGTATCAAAGTCAGAAAAAATCAAAAGAAGCCCTGCCCCACTATCAAGAGGCTTTAGAATACACTGAGATCAGTCGAGGTGAAAAAAGTCTTGAATGTGTACCGATATTGAAGGAATTGGCAGGTGTAGAGCGAGCCCTGGGAGTTCACGACGCATCCATCAACCATTTTCTACAGGTAAGCCGGAACATACTGTCCCCCAAAGCTCTTCTGGACTCAGTGCTTCTCATAGACACAAGTGGAACAGCAGCTCTGAGAATGCCTGGTTTTGTTATTTGCTCTGGATATGTAGAACACTTGTCCTGGAGTAAATGTTCAACAAACATCTTCATATAGATGACCAAGCGGATGAGTGTGGGACAGTGGTCCACTGTTACCAGGTACATGGTCCTCAAACAGCCTGAGACTCCCTGAAGATGGCTTTTCTCGTATTAGGGGCATAAGTCAAGTCTTATTTCCTGAAGTTCTTTATCCTTTCATGTTTATCTATTTAGAGCTTATGTTATCAAGCTGATGAGGGTTTTTTTCTACTGTACTCTAAAATATTCACCTGAAGCTGCTTGGAGTTGTCATTTATTAGCTGCTGATATACTTTGTCATCATAGGATTCCTGTGTGGGTGTGTCAATCGGGGTTCTACAGAGAAACAGAACCAATAGAATACATACATAGAAAGAAATAAAGAAATTGATTTTAGAGAACTGGCTGACACAATTGTGGGGGATGACAAGTCCAAAATCCATAAGGTAGGCAGGCTGACTGAAAACTCAGGCAGGATCTCTATGTTATAGTCTTGAGGCAGAATTCCTTCTTCTCTATCACTTATATGTGGAATTTAAGAAACAAAACAGATGAACATATTGGGGGGGTGGAAAGAAAAGAGAGGGAAATAAACCATAAAAGACTTTTTTAATTTTTATTTTTTGAGAGAAAGAGAGAGAGCACACATGCACCCATGTGAGCAAGCAGGGGGAGGGCAGAGAGAGAGAGAGAGAGAGAGAGAGAGAGAGACAGAATCTTAAACAGACTCCATGCCCAGCACAGAGCCCAGAGTGGGGCTCAATCTCATGACCATGAGATCATGACCTAAGCCGAAATCAAGAGTTGGAGGCTAAACTTATTGAGTCACCCAGACAACTGAAAGAGACTCTTAAAGAGATTTCAGAACAGACTGAAGGTTGATGGAGGGAGGTGGATGGGAGATGCGCTTGATGGGTGATGGGCATTAAAGAGGGCACTAGTTATGATGAGCACTGGGTGTTATATGTAAGTGATGAATCACTGAATTCTACTCCTGAAACCAATATTGCAGTGTATGTTAATTAAGTAGAATTTAAATAAAAATTTGAAAAGAAAAATAGAAGAATTCCTTCATCTCCAGGAAACCCCAGCATTTTGCTCTTTAGGCATTCTACTGATTGTATAAGGCCCATTCACATCGTTGAGGGCAATCTCCTTTACTCCAAGTCCAATGTAAATGTTAAAAATACATTCACAGCAACATCTAGACTGGTGTTTGACTTAAAAACTGGGCACCATGGCCTAGCCAAGTTGACTCATAAAATTAACCATCACAATGAGTTTGATGTTTTTATATTCATCATCTGCTAAAAGCCCATGTTAAATTGTTTTCCCAGAATTTTTCCCTATTAAAGTTTTAAAATATAGACCGAACTCATTCTTGTTATTTCAAATGAGATGCAACAATCTGGGACTAAGAGTTCCATATTGTTATTTCCTTTTTAAGTTTGACCATTTATAGCCCATCCACAGTTTATTAGAATGTCCCATTCTGTCACTCTATCTGGATTTTCTCTCTTAATTACTGTCACCCTGTGACATATTTTTATTTCCCATTTATAGATAAGGAAGTCAAGAATTAGAAAGGTTGAGGGATATGCCCAGGCATACCCTCCGTGCCTATAAATGGCATAACCCAGATTCAAACCCAGTATTTTTTAGAAAGATTGTTCTGGCTGGTATGTAGGAGAATGGATCAAGGAAGATGTGCCAAGAACATAAGTAGATCAGTTAGGAGACTATCAAAGTAGCAAAGGCGGAAGTTGATGGCACCTTGGACACGGACGATGATAGTAAGGATGCAGAGAAGCAGATGGTTTGACAAAGAGGTAGGAGACCTAATTGATGAGATATGGAGATTGATTGGATGTGGAGAAAAGAAGGAATAGGGAAGAATCAATGATGACTCCTGAGTTTCCAGTCTGAACAACCGTGTGGATGTTTGTGCCAGTTACAGTGGGGGAGCAGGAGTGACAGGTGATGGAGAGATGGTGAGCTCAGGTTTCAATGGCGAGTCTGAGGTGCCCGCGAGGCATATAGGTGGAAATGCCATCTAGTCAATTAGATAATCAGCACTAGAGCTCAGAAAATGGGTCAGGAAGTCATCTACTTGTATGCAGTAATTGCCTTGGGAAAGGATGAGATCACCCTGGGAGTGAGGGGGTTGTTGAGTGAGAAGAGACAAGGACATGACAGAGCCTTGAGTAACTTCAGTGTTCATTGGTCAAGTCAAGAAAGATAACCTGGCAAAGAAAGCAAAGACGAATTTGGCAGAAAAAAACATGAGGAAAAGTGAAAGCTGTATTTTCTGTGTCCTTTAATACCATGTGCTATTGTGAAGGACACAGAGCTGTTGGGAGAATAAATGAGTTAATATTCATAAAGTGCTTAGCACAGTGCCTGATATATAGTGCTACACAAGATTTTTAACATTTCTCTCTTTTCTTTCCTTTCCTTTGTTATCTTTTTCTTTCTCTGATGACTTTGTCAAGGGAAACAGGGCAATGATGAGGCAGAAATCAGATTGTATGGTGAGTGAGATGTGAGGCAGCAACGGTAATAAACATAGGTACCTGTTTCCCAAAGTACTGAGAGGTGAGGAAGGCCGGCCCAGGCAGAGGGAAGAGTGTGTGCAAAGGTCTGAAGGTGAGACGTAGCTCGACGTTCAGGGAACTACAAGAAATCCCCTCTGCCTGGGCAGTGGGAATGGTGAAGGTGGTCAATGGGTGTCTTCAAGCAGGATGTTGAAAGTCATGCTGAGGAATTTGAGCTTCACCCTAAAGGCAGTTCAGTGTTTCCAAGCAGATAGATTGACATCATGAGATTATCATTCTAGAAGGGTCACTATGTGGTATGCAGAGTGGACTGGATGGGAGAGAGAGAAGCAGGGAGGTCACTCAGGAGATGGCAGCAGCAGGCTAGGTAGGGGATGATGACACCTCGACTCAGGTAGTGACATGGAAATAAAGAACGTGGACAGACTTCAGAGATGCTTGGAGAGTAGAAACAATGGGTGTGGGAGTGGGGGAGTGAAGGAGGTGGAGCAGTCTAGTGTTATGCCGGGTTTCTAGCTAAGGTCACTGTGCTGCTGGTGGGCCCATTTACTGAGTGCAGGAACACTCAATGGGCATGCCATTTTTTGTTGGTAACAATAATCCTGAATATTCTTTTTTGTTGTTGTTGTTAATTTATTTTGAGAGGGAGAGCTTGAGCAGGGGAGGGGCAGAGAGAAAGGGAGAGAGAGAGAATCCCAAGCAGGCTCCGCACTGTCAACGCAGAGTCAACTTGGGGCTTGAACCCATGAACCTTGAGATCATGACCTAAGCCCAAACCAAGAGTTGGATGCTGGACTGACTGAGCCACCCACGTGCCCCTATTCTGAATATTCTTAGACAAAATGTTTTTTTCTTTGATTATTTGCTGGTGGTATAAAGTTCCAGAAATGAAACCACTAGGAGAAAAGATGTGAATATTTTATAGTTCTTGCTTCAGATTGACATTCTGAGGTTATGTTGATTTATCTCACCACCAAAAGTGGGTTTTGCTTTGTTCTTTGTTGAACCAGTTTCACAGCAACCTTGCCAACTCTTTTACACTATTCTACTCCCACATTGTAGAATAGAGGCTCAAATTTAATTTAAAATGTTTTTCTTAATTCAGTTTTCCTAAATGTTTCCTGATTATATCCAGATCTGCCCTTAAAATCTCAGTGCAATCTTTGCTATACCAGCTTCTAAAGTTCAAAGACATCAAGTAATAATAGGCTCAGAGTCCCCCAGCAAGGGTCATTACCAGTAACAAAATTCACTGGAATGAAAGATAGGTGGCTTCTAAGACCTAACAGTATTCAATGCCAAAAACTTGAGTTTGGTTTAGAAAAGCATTTTCCAAACTGTGTTCCATAGGATACTAGCACCTTACAAGAATTCACAGAAATTCATAGGTCTTCCTAGAAAAGATGTCTGTGGTTAAATAAATTTGAGAACTATTAAGTTAAAATTAAACAGATGTCCCTAAGACATGGTTTTACATACAGTGCATTAAAAATCTTAATGTGGATTGTGAATGCAAATGAGGGTCAAATACATCTGTGACACACTAGTGTTGCCTGGGCCATAGTTTAGGAAACACTGGCTGAAAGAAATTGGAATTTCTAAAGGCAGGGATCATCAAAGGGATTCAAATGTAAGTGCTACTTTCCAGTGTATTAGGTCTTCCCACTCCTAGGAACCCTTAGTACTATATGAAGGGAAAATGGGTTAGGTAATGCCTCTTGTCTGTAGGGCCCAGATTCACCATTTTAAAGTACTTTGTCATATTCATTCTATTTATTTATATAGACATACACACACACAGACACGTACATATATGCACAGAGTGGTAACTATTTACATTTTGTAATCATCTGAAAGTATTTGAATATACCATGTCCTTTTATCCCTGAGTACTTAACAAGGGTATTCTCTTATGTAATCGCAGTACAGTTATCAAATTCAGGAATGTTCATGTTGGTACAGGCCATATTCTATTTTGTCAGTTGTCCCAATACGGCCCCTTATGTTTTTGTATTCATTTAGTTGTTATGCGTCTGGTCTTTAATCTAGAATGGTTTCTCAGCTTGTCTTTGTCTCCTTTGACATTGAAATTTTTGAAGACTATAGGCCAGTCATTTGTACCTTAGTTTGGGTTCATCTGATATTTTCTTGTGACTAAATTTGACAATGCATGCCCTGCTAGGATACTACAAAAGGATATTGTATTTCTTAGGGTATTGCCTCAGGAGGCACATGATGTCTAACTGTCCTTCATTAGTGACATTAAATTCATCACCTTATCACAGTGATTCTTCCCTGTATAATAACTATTTTTCTCCTTGCAGCCAATAAGCATTCTGCAGAGAGGCATTTTTAAGACCATGTAAATATCCCACTCCTTTTCAAATTTTCTCTACACTTAGCATTGATGAATCTTTCCCAAACCAGTCTTTACTGTGGTGGTTGCAGATTCATGACTTTCCATTCTGCCATTCCATCCACGTTTATCAGTTGACATTCTCCTGTTACGAATGTCCCTTCCTCCTCCCCCCAAGTTATTTACTTGTTGCGTGTGTGTTCGCTTTTTTCACTTAACACCGTATCTTGGAAATCACTTTATAGCAGTTCATTCATTTGTGCAAAAATATATATCCCGTTTTAGGCACCTAGTGTGTTTTGCTCAAATAGTTTTCTGTTTGGGCATTTAGATAGGTTCCTATATTTTGTAATTATAAGTAATGTTGTAATGAATAATCTTACACACACATATTTTTATATTGTTGCAGTCGTATCTTCAGGGTAAATTCCTAGAAGTGGGACTGCTCAGTCAGAGGGAGCAAACATGTGTTGATAGTTTTACGGGATATTGCCTTTCATTGGGCTTCTACTATTTCTGCTCCTGCCAGCAATGTCTGAGTGCGTTTGTTTCCTGACAGCCTCTTCCAAAGGAGAGTATTGTCAAGACTTTGAATTACTTCCTATCAAGTAGGTGAGAAGGGACATCTCAGTATAGGTTTAATCTGCAAAATGGAATTAAATATCATTTCATAGGTTCAATGGATCTTCTTAATACATTTTTTGTGAATTTTCTTTTCATACCATTTGTCTACTTTTTAATAGAATTTTTATTCTAGTTTATTTTATTCAGTTTCCCTTAACTGTTAAAAGTCTTTACATACCCCACGTATCGCCCTTTAATCTGTGACATATATTAGCAGTCTTTTCACCCAATTTGTCACTCGTGTTTTATTTTGTTCATAGTGTTTCTATTGAGATGTCATATACCATGAAGGTCACCCTTTTAAGGTGCGCAATTTAGTGGTTTTATTATATTCATAGAGTTGTGTAAGCATTACCGCTAATTGCAGAACATTTCTCTTTTTTTTTAAGTTTGTTTATTTATTTTGAAAGAGAGAAAGAGAGAGAGCACAAGTGGGGAAAGGGCAGAGAGAAGGAGAGACAGAATCCCAAGCTGGCTCTGCATCATCAGCGCATAGCCCAAGGCAGGGCTTGAACTCAGGAACCACGAGATCATGACCTGAGCTGAGATCAAGAGTCAGACACTTAACCGACTGCGCCACCCAGACACCACAGCAGAATATTTTGATCACCTCAAAAGAAACCTGCATTCATTGGGAGTTACTCTCCTCATTTCTTCTGTCCCTCATCCCCTGGCAACAACCAATCTCCATTGTATCTCTATGGATTAGGCTATTATAGACATTTCCTATAAATAGAATCCTATAATATATGGCCTTTTGTGTCTGACTTCTTTAATCTGATATGTCGCTTTCAAAGTTCATCCGTGCTTAGCAGATATGAGTAGTTCATTCCCTTTTAATGGCTGAATAGTATTTTGTTATACAGGTAGACCACATTTGTTTATCGCTTCATCAGCTGATGGATGTTTGGGTTGTTTCCACTCTATGGAGGTAATGAACAATGCTTCTATGAACATTCATATGCAAGTTTTTATATGGATATATGTTTTCAGTTCTCTTGGCTATAAGACTAGGAGTGGAATTTCTGGGTTCTATGGTACCCAATATTTAACTTTCCAAGGAACCACCAAGCTGTTTTCCAAAGCAGCCTCAGCCTCTTGCTATTCCCACTAGCAATGCATGAGGATTTTATTTTCTTCACATCCTCACCAACACTCGTTATTATGTCTTTTTTATTTCAACCATCTTGGTAACTGTGGAGTAATATCTCACCATGCTTTTTATTTGAATTTCTCTGATGACTCATGATATTCTGCATCTGTTTATAGGTATGTGGCTATTTGTACTTCTTCTCTGGAGAAATGTCTATTCAAATCCTTTGCCCATTTTTTATAGGGTTATTTGTCTTTTTATTGTTGACTTACAAGAGTCCTTCATACTGGATACTAGATATCAGATGCATGATGTGTAAATATTTTCTCCTGTTCTGTGTGTTGTCTTGTCACTTTCTTGATTGCATCCTCTGAAGCACAAAGATTTTTAGTTTCAGTGAAGTCCGATTTATCCTTTTTTTCTTTTGGTCTCACGTCTAAGAAACCATTCCCTAGTCCAAGTTCATGAAGGCTTGTATCTGTTTCCTTTTAAGAGTTTTATAGTTTTAGTTTTTACATTTAGGTCTTTGATCCATTTTGAGTTAATTTTTTATAGGATATAAAATAGGGCTCTGTCTTCATTCTTTTGCATGTGAATATCTAGTTGTCCTAGTACCATTTATTAAAAGGGTCATCTTGTCACCATTCAATTATCTTGGTACCCATGTCAAACTCAATTGATCATAAATGTAAAGGTTTATTTCTGGATTTTTTTTTCTATTCTATTGACCTCTATGTCTATTCTTATGGTAGCACCACACTCCCAATTACTGTTGTTTTGTAGTAAGCTTGTGGATACTATGAATAATGCAACTATGCACATTCATCTACAAGTTTTATGGTAAGTTTTGAAATCCATAAGTATGACATCTCCAACTCTTACATTTTTCCAAGATTGTTTTGACTATTCTGGCTTCCTTACATTTGTATATGAATTTTAGGATAAGTTTATCAATTTCTGGAAAAAAAAACAGATGGTATTTTGATAGAGAGAGCACTGAATCTGTATTTCAAGTGGGAAGTGTTGACATCTTCACAATATTAAGGCTTTCAATACATGAACATAGGATATCTCTATTTACTTAGTTCTTTCCTAGTTTCTTTCAACCATATTTTGCAGTATAAGTTTTATAATTCTTTTGGGAGCTTTATTCCCAAGTATTTTGTTCATTTTGATGCTCTTAGAAACAGAAGTGTTTTCTAAATTTCCTTTCCCTACTGTTCATTGCTAGCATGTAGAAATACAAATAGGATGTTGACTTTGCATGGTACGGCCATGCTGATCTCATTTATTAGCTCTAATATATTTTTGTAGATTCATAATGCTTTTTTTGCCATGCAAAAGCTTTCTTAATGCTTTAACGTTTTCAACCTTTCCTTTCATTACATTTGGATTTTGAATCTAAATTAGAAGGAGTGCTCTGTATTGGAGTTCTAGAGTACTTCACTCATTTTTATAATACTCGTAAAGTTTAATAGGTGACTTTTATTGTTGTTTATTCTTGAGGTTAATAAAGATTAGAGAGTGTTTAAATAAATACTTACCAATCATTATTAAAGAGATAGCTTTGGGGCGCCTGGGTGGCGCAGTCGGTTAAGCGTCCGACTTCAGCCAGGTCACGATCTCACGGTCCGTGAGTTCGAGCCCCATGTCAGGCTCTGGGCTGATGGCTCAGAGCCTGGAGCCTGTTTCCGATTCTGTGTCTCCCTCTCTCTCTGCCCCTCCCCCGTTCATGCTCTGTCTCTCTCTGTCCCAAAAATAAATAAACGTTGAAAAAAAAATTAAAAAAAAAAAAAAGAGATAGCTTTGTGAAGTTGAAACAGCACTGGATGTGAAGTCAGAAAATCTGAGTGGGAGTCCCAATTCTTCTGTTTGCCAGCTGTTTGATTATACAAGTCATTTAACCTCTCAAAAAAAGAAAGAAAAAACCCAATCCTACAAAAGATCCTATCCACTTCACAGAACTGCTCAAAGGTTCAAAATAGAAAGTGCTTTGTGAACCATTAGGCATGATGCCAGTGTAAGCTACTTTTATTTATTAATGGTAATTATCAAACATTTATCAAGGCTCCTCATTTCTTTAAGAGCTTTACCTAGACACAGAAAGGTACAGTGTGGCTGCAGCTCTCCAGGGGAGCCCTGGCCTAAAAGCCATTTATTATGTACACAAAGAAAAGGGGTTTTGTTATTTTCCCTCTAGTTTTTCACTGTTCATTCCTTTGGAGTGAGAGAAACGCCCAGAAAGAAAAGACCTTTTATTTTCTGTAGAGTGTCGACAAGTTCCAAAATATTTTAGGAACTAACCCATTAGAGTGGAGAAAATTAGCAAGCCTCACAGAGCCACCACACTGGGAAGGCAGTGGTCCCAGGGACTGGCGAACTAGCCGTTCTAGGCACCCTGCCTCAGGGGTCTGTGAGAAACCATGCTGGCGTGATTGTTTCTGAAACTACTCATGGCAGATTTTGGCAATAGACCCTGTTTTCTTACCCAAAAGAAAAATGGCAGGATTTCATTTCAGTGAGAATGTTTGTGGGTGTGTGTTTTCAAGGGACATAAATTAACACCACTAGCTTCAGTTTTGTTTTCCATCTCTGACAGTTGAATTGCCTTTCTTTTCAAATTTCAGGGCAGCTCTGCCACTCAGTCAGTAGCCCCCAAATTTAGGGGGAAGCTCGATTTACAAAGTATAATGAACTAATTTATCAGTCCCTCTCCCAAAAACTTTGAGGTCAGAAAATCTGGCTTCAGGTTCCTCTGGGCAAGTTATCAGCCTTGGCCAGGCTGATGTGATGGCTTGTAGGTGCTCGCAGAGGTCTCCGACCGGGTTCAGACAACACAGCAAATGGCAACGCTTCCGATCGGTTCTGGTTAACTGCTGTGTATTTGCTATAATGCACTATTTGTAATTTTCAAAATCTCTGAAAATACTAGCCTTTCATGTTTAAAATTAGAAAAGATGCAGAATGCGATTATGATTCTATGCATCATAAAAGTTTTCTAAGAGTGACATAAATCCAGGAGTTGTACTCTTTCTTTTTAAGTCACTATTTTTTATGACTGGGTGGCTCAGTCGGTCAAGCGTGTATGACACTCTTGAATCGGCTCAGGTCATGATCCTAGGGTCGTGAGATTGAGCCCTGAGTTGGGCTCTGCACTGAGCATGGAGCCTGCTTAAGATTCTCTCTCTCCCCCTCTGCCCCTCTCCCCCACTTGTGCTCTCTCTCTCACAAATAAAATAAAATAAAATAAAATACTCTTTATATTCTAAAAAATCAAGCCATGTAGACAAATACGAAGAAACGAGTTACAAGTTATCCAGGCCTCCCCTCCCAGAAGGAGTTGGTGTTGACATTTGTAGCATCTTCCCTCTGCATATGTACATGTGGGTATAGATAGACAGGAAGACAAGAAAGAAAAAAGAAACAAAAATTGATGAATTTGACAGCAAAAAAAAAACTTCTCTGTGACAAAATATCACAGTCAAAAAATAAATAGCAAAGAGAGGAGATAGAGAAAGAATTCTTATAAAATGTAGATGAAAAAGTCAATTCAATAGAAATAAGAGCAAAAGATAGGAATGGTCAGCTTACAGAAGAGAAAATACAAATGGCCAATAACGATACAAAAATGATCTTCAGCATCCTTTGTTATTAAAGAAATGCACTTTCACTCAGGAGATGCCATTTTTCACCTAGCTGTGAGCAAAACAAAAAAAGTTTGATGATACCCCATGATGGCAAAGGTACTGGAAACCAGTGATCCTCATACACCGCTAGAAGGAGTGGGGATTGGCACCACTTTGGGGGAAACCATTTGATATTCCCTCCCCAATTTTATAGGGTAATAGCAAGCCCTTAGAAATTAGAAATGCTCTTAACATCCATCAATAGGAGACCAGTTAGGAGGTTGTGGTGTATCCACGTGATGGAACACCATAGAACCACAGAAAGAATGAGATCAATGTGTATATTCTGACATTAAAGATGCCAAAAGTGCATTATTATTTTTTAAATGGAAGATGTGGATCAGAATGTTTCTTCAGTTGACAACCGGCTAGACCCTACAATGTGCCAGGCACAGTGGTTGGCCCTGGGACGGTGATGGAGGAGCAGCCTAGAGAGTGACAGAGACCTTAGCTGAATAGTCCCACAGATGAATGTAAAATGGCGACCGTGATGTGCACACAGGGAGCAGGACTGCGTGCTGTGAGAGCTCCCAACGGAGCAGCCCGAGGACTGATAGTGAGACACCCCGAAGATTGAGGAGAGGGCAGAGGAGCCATCATGGCAGAGCCCAGAAGGGTGGTGGCAGATGAAGCTGGGCTGGGGGAGGGAAGCAGGGCAGCGTCAGGTTACAATTGCACGTGCGTGTCTATGCATGGGTGTGTTTAAGAACATGCCCCTATAGGGGCACCTGGGTGGCTCAGTAGGTTAAGACTTTTGATCTCAACTCAAGTCTTGGTCTCAGGGTTGTGAGTTCAAGCCCCACATTAGGCTCCACGCTAGGTATGGAGCCTACTTAAAAAACAAAAACAAAAACATGGGCCTATATGTGTGTATGTTTGTATAAGCATATCAATATCTCTGGGATACACAGGGAACTTGATAGTGATAACTCCAAGGAGTCAGACGGGATCAGGAGAAGAGGGTGAGGCTTATAGACAGAAGGGAGAGAGGCATTTTAACTTACCACTTAGGATTTTTCAAAATTATATACCGATATTACTCTTACAATCTAAAAATCTAGTTACGTTTTAAGAAAACACACACTTCCAACCAAGAGAGGATGAAAATCGAAGTTCCCAACATATCTATTTTGGTGCTGACCCTTACAGAGAGTAGGGCCTTTTCTCCCCAGCCCTTCGGAGGAGCTAAAATTGACGACTGGAGAGCTGCCACCGAGGACTCTCTCTGACTATTAAAAGAAACTAGCTTAGTCTGGGGCCCTCAGAACTAGGTTTTGGAATGCCCTCGGCACCCAGGGACTTCCCTTTCATCTACACCCCCCAGAGAGTCCCAGCAACATCTTTCTCTTAGCCAAGGCCCTCCAGCTGCCCCAGGCCCCTGTGGTGTGGGTGGCCTTGAGAGGCTTCCTTTCTGGCCAGAGACTGGAGAGGAAAGGAAGCGGCAACCCTGGGCTGCAATATGACCCTGTCTTGTACAAGGGCATCAGCCCAAAGCTGAAGATTGCATGGTCTGCTCTGGCAAGGCCAAGAGGCAGAGCTACGTAGCCACACAGCTGGTCAGTTATAAGAGAAACACAGCAAACTCACACCTCACAGTGACAAGAGGACTTGAGCTTCTGTTGAATTAAAGCACTAATTTGAACCAAAGCAGAAAAACACAGACCCTCGGTAGAAGGCACCTTAACATCTTGCTCCATCCATCAGCCACTGCCCGACTCCCCACTCTGGTGTCCCCGTACAGTTCGTTTTCAGAAGCTGCTTCGAGACCCACATATCAGTGGCTCACCCTCCACCTAGCCAGCCCATTCAACCTCTGGGCCGAATCTACTACTTAGCAACTATTTCTCTGACTCTTAAATAATACTTCATTACGCTGATTAGAAGATCCTCTTTCTGTTACTTCTACTTTCTTAAAAAACCAGATGTTAGACTAGAGCAGGATGCAATTTGGAATCACAGGCCTTAGTCTGAATCCCTGTCCTGCCATTGAGCCCTCTATATGACCTTCGGTCAGTTGCTTTATCTCCTGAGGGCTTCATTTCCCCATCTATAAATTGGGGTGTTAACATCACCCTCACCAGTGATTCTGAGATTAAGCGAGCTGGTGTATGTAATCTGCATAGCACCACGTCTGGCCAGAGTAGGTGCTTACTCAAGGTTAGTTCCCACCCTCCCAGTGTCCCTCTCTAGTGCTAGCCCTCAAGTACAAAGATCCTGGCGGCTGCTGAGCCGCAGGTTTACATTGCCTTCCCCACGAATGTTTTTGTCTCCAGGGTAAATAGACTCACTTTAGGTCCACGAATGCACCTTTAGCTCTTTGTGGACTCTCCACTTTGCTGCAGGAGAAGAGATTTCCCTCTGAGTCAGTGATCCTCCTAGTTATTTACCAAATGGGGGAAAAAAAAAATCTATCCCTCTCTCCTGTGAAGAGCTTGGGGCTGCAGTCAGAGCATTGCATGTCTTAAGTTGAGTATTCACATGATGGGGTCTGCCTGCATAAATAGAAACATCCTTCTTACTAGTCATCAAGTTTTCTGTTCAAGAACTATTACACATTTCACAAATCCAAGGGGACAGCCTCAGTCAGATAAGAGTCTGCCAGCTGTAGCTCTGGCTGTGTCTATTGACAGCTGGATTGGCGCTGTGGACTCAGTGGTTTCCCCCGGAAATGCTCAGGAGGGCCCAAGCGCAGCCTTCTGCTCTGGACCTTGGCAGGGCTTGAGGGTGGTTGATCTTATGACTGAGGTTTTTCAATTAATGACCTTGCTCAGTATGAGATATTAAAGGTTGCGTTTTTGTTTTTGTTTTTAACCCAGTACCACATGTTAACGGCTCAAGAGATTTAGGAATATTAAACACTCCCTCTCAGCTCCAAGATGACAACTGATAAATATATAACCGTAAGATACTGAAAACAACAAAGAACGGGAGGAGAAATCTGAGCCCTGGGAGATTAATAAATAATAAGGAGTGAATGCAGTCAAGCACAGATCCCCAGCGGGGCCCATTACTTGGGCTCCTGCATAAAGCCAGGAGAGGCAAGCATGGCTCCTATAATTCTGTTAACACTAACAACTAGTCCTTAAATGCTCTCAGATGCATATAACAGGGGTATTTATATTCTCTTAGCAAGCAGAGTGTTGTTCCAGAATTGTGAACAGTGGTTTAATTTGGAAAATTGGGTAATCTAATCACTAGCTTTTCAACTGCCTTTATACCTACTCCCTAAGGCAGCCTCCTATACCGTGCGGATCTGTGGTTCTCGATCTGCATCACCCTGAGCCCTCATGTTCCATGGAGGGTCTTTTGGAGGAAGCTGGGTGGGCACAGCTGAGTGAGCTTCTAGACCCTCTCCATCTGCTTCAGTAAGACAGTATGCAAAACAATCTGGAACAAAAGGATTTTTTTGTTGTTGTTTTTTGTGTTGTTTTTGTTTTTGTTTTTTTGCTTCAAAAGAGAAACTTGAAACTCACTGGTCCCATGATGTTTACATCCTCTTATAAATTACTTTTCCACTCACTGGTATGTTTCTGAAATGTTACTTTGTTAATGTACTAGGTAGAGTTCAGTCATTGTATGAATAAACCACAATATATTCATTCCGCTTCTGGTGGTTATTTAGATGATTCCCCCTTTTTCACCATTTCAAATAATGCTTCAGTGAAGTTGAGGGCATTTTTGGTATCAACAGTGATAGATGGTGAACTCCAAGTTGGTCAAGAAGGGAAGGGACAGCAGGAGGGGCCGACTGGATAGTGAGAATGGGGAGAGTGGATAGAGGGCTAGAAATTGCTTGGACGTGATGAAGGCAGGACCAGATAAGCTATGATAAGGCCCCGAGTCTGATGAGGGACACAATGTGGCATGTAAAAAGCATTTAAAAAGTAAGGTAAATTGAATAGGACTGAATTAAATTAAACTAAATTTAATTTTACTGAATCAAGGAGATGCTAACCTTGCACATTTTTAACATCATGGTTCCCTTTTCCTTCCCTCACCCCAATGTTAAACCAGCATATGGTTTTTAGAAGTTTCATGAACATCAAATATAAATTAGACCAAGGATTGAGTTTCTGAAGTGAATAATGAATAATAAATGGTTGCTTATATTAGTATCTCACACAGAAAAATGTTGAGGTTACGAAGATTTTTGTGAAATTCGGATCCCCTTAAGCTCTCAGGATCCACTTTCTTGATATTGTGAGCATTTTTGCTCTCAGAAAATTTTGCTTCCTGTCTCCAAAGGCAAAAGGCAACATACAGAACTTTCAGAACATGTAATTATTCATATGAATTGAAAATAATTTTGATAGGGGTGTCTGGGTGGTTCAGTCCATTGAGCGTCTGGCTCTTGATTTCGGCTCAGGTCATGATCTCCTGGTTCGTGGAATCGAGCCCCTTGTTAGGCTCTGTGCTGACAGCATGGAGCCTGCTTAGGATTCTCTCTCAAGCTCTCTATCTGCCCCTCCCCCACTCGTGTTCCATCTCTCTCTCTCTCAAAATAAATAAATAAACATTAAAAAAAAGAAAAAGAAAAAGGGGTGCCTGGTGGCTCAGTTGGTTGAGCATCTGACTTTGACTCGGGTCTTGATCTCACAGTTGGTGAGTTTGAGCCCTGCATCAGGGTCTGCGCTGGCAGCTCGGAGCCTGTTTGGGATTCTGTCTCTTCCTCTCTCTCTCTCTCTGCCTCTCTCTCTCTCCCCCCTCCCCAAATAAATAATTAAATAAGTAAAAAGAAAAGGAATCATTTTGATAGATGTATATCTTTTACATTGCCTTATATTATAATATTGAGTGGAAACAAAATATGAAATCTTTTTGAATTTGAATTTGAATAAATCTAAAGTACTGTGAGTTAAAAGTCTTTGTAACAATATGAGTTAAATCTTTTCTAGCATCACAGGGTGCTCTCCTCGATGGTGGATCCTAAAGATCGTTAAGCAGGAGAAAACACAAAGTAAACATGATTCAGTTTGCAATTGGGATGGGCAGATTTTCCTCTCTCTTCCTCTCTTCAAATTCCTGAACATGTGATGCTTTGATTGTCCCTGTGGCTCCAATGGCTCCAATTGTCTTTACTTTCTGGAGTGTGCGTTATTGGAAAGCATTTCAAGCCAGATCTTCGGGCCAAATTGAGGATAATGACTAATTGGGGTGTTGCCAAAACTACTTGTTCCATTTATTTACATCCTGTAATAAGGAAAGTAGTTTTAAAACAAAGGATATTGTTCGCATTTACAAATATGAAATTCTGATTGTTTTAACACAACAATAAAAGTTATTGCTAGCAATCTTGGTTTGGAATAGCCCCTATCATAAAAAGTCTAGAGCTAATAACTCAGCTGATTTTAACATATGATAAATGAGATAAGAGTCTAGAATCCACCCTGATTACCAACTGACAAATGCATTCAGCTGGTCATCAGAGGACCAAGTCCCTATGGCTTTGCTGCCTCACTACTTGGTCTGGACTAGGAAGTTCTGATGGCGTGGCTTTATCTCCTAGCCAGCTCCCACGGATTAGTCATAGCTCCTGGAGGCTGAATGAATCCGCGCCTCTGGGGAGTGTGCAGGCATCAGTTAGTGATGTCTGCCAACAAGCACCAGGGCAGGGAGGAAGGGCAGCGTTCTCGCCCTGGGAGGGAGTCCGAGTATCAAAGTCAGAATCTTATCTCCATTTTCTCTCAGCCATGAGGTATCTTGGGCAAGATATCACCTGCTCCTCAACCTCAGCTCTCTCGTCTACAAAACGCGGGCAACAAAAATTGTTAAGAAAATTAAAATTGATACTACACCTGAGAAAGAAATCTTAACTGCTGTTAATATGTCTTGGCCTATCCCAGTCTGGTGTTTCTCCTTTTAACTCATGGTATTTTAGTATTTCTGTCACCCTTTTGGCAATTAATTGCAAACCACCTGCCACCTGGTGTTAGTGCACTGTAGGACATCAGGTTCAGTTCCTGTCCCTTTCGGTACTGCCCACCCTTTCTGGTCCTGGCCTCTCCTGTCATAGGTGATCCGTAAGGGTCTATTTACTGAATGAATGTGAACCTGTTACTAATAGCATTTTTAAAAACTTTAAATGTTGACGGATGAGTAGTAACTTTATTTTCTCTTTTATTCTTTATGTTATATCTTTTTTATTTGGAGAGATGTGTTTTGTATTTTATTTTGGGAGGATTGTTACTATTTATATTCATAGGATCATAGGGTTTTTTTTTTTCTCTCTCTCAAAGAATTTTCAATTGGGCTTTATTTTTAAGGAACTGAGCTCTTTTCTGTGTTCAGGCAGCCCCATGGGCCAGTTGAAGAAGGCGCGGGGAGGTGGGCTTGGTAGATCAGGCACTGGGGAGGCTACTGACATCTCGGCAAGGGCCCCCTTTGGGCTGAGCTGGGGCAGGGGGCTGGGCTCGCCCACTTCCTGTGCAGAGCACTCGCACTTTTTAACCCATCTCCTTCCTTCTTGAAACCCTCCTCCCCTCGCCCACCCCCCCGCCCATCCTCAGCTGACACTGCACTCACAGCAGCATAGACTTAAATGATTTACTTAGTGATCCGCCCTGGCCACAGCTTCGAGCCATCCGGACTCAGCCTTCAGGGCTTTCTCTGTCCACAACCCAATGCTTTTAAAATCTAGGTCTCCTGAGAATTGACTGTGCTTCCACACAAATCATATTGTCTAGCTTGCTAGAAAGTTCCTTGGCTTTCTGCTTATCGCTCCAAGAACACTTAGTTCCCTATTGCTGCCGCCAAGCGTGTAAACAATCCTGTTTCTTCTTTCCCGGGTGACAGGCGCATCACATCGTGCTGAGCAGAAACCCCTCTCAAGAAGAGGCAGCAGTCTCTGCACATTTGGTCGCCCGCGCTGCCATCGCTTCTGGGGGGATCGAACACCACGGTGAGCTCAAACCTTCTGTGGGCGGCGCACCTTGCCTGCTCCCTGCCCGTCCCGCACACGGGTCTGTGAACCAGCTGCCTTTAGGATGGGTGAACAGGTGGATGGACCTGTGACACAGGCCCCCCTGGAGAGCTTTGGCGGCTTTATGTGGTGGTCCTGAGCTGTGCCCCTGTGTTACTTTCACCAGAGTTCTCTGCTTTCTGTCCTGTTTAGCTTTTCTCTAACCTTTTACGTTCAAATACGGCAAATCTTCATCCAAGCAGAGCTGTGAAGAGCCCCCAGAGAATCCACACTGGGCTTACAGGGAAATCTGCTCTACTTTCAGAGGTGATCTATTTTTAAAGATTGTTGTGGAGCTACTGTGGCAACAGATAGATCAGGCCTGTTGGAACACCAGCCTACAGACTTTCACAGGACAGAGCTTTCAATCAGGATGAACTTTACATGGTTTCAGGAGTCCAAGAGGAAGTTGCCATTTATGAGTCATATGGTTTTTCTTAGCCCCATGTGATAGGTAGAGCGGTGAGCTTGGGGAGTTCTTTAATCCGCCTTTCCAGACTCAGAGCATACAGTATGCCTCTAGTGATGGGGAACATGCATTCTGGTGGCTTATTTTTGGTCAGAATATTCAGAAACAGAGTATAACTCATAAAGGAGACCTAGGGGTATATTGCAAAATATCAGATAAAAAATAATGATGTACTATAGTAAAATAAGGTCCAACGTGCCAGCAAGCCTAAAATGGAGATCCGGAATAGTTGGGATTCAGGGGGCAGAGCTGGGCTAGAAGGCAGAGGCTTCTAGCTGGAGGGTAGGCGGAGATGAAGGGAATACCAAAATGAGCAGCCTGGTGTGTAGAGATTTCTGGGCCAGGCAGGGGCTCCAGTCAGGGAGGAACTGGTGAAGGGGATATCAGGATTTATCCATCTGTCCATCCCACCTTACAGACCCCTCATTCTGGCTTCCTGGAGCTTTGAGCACCTTTTTGGAGCTGGAGCAGCATATCTACGGATAGAGAAGGCAGGCAAACTTTCTGATCCTCTCTTTTTGGAACACGCCATATATAACATATATAATCGGCTTCAAAACCTTCAAAGGGTCAACCGTTTTTTGACCACCTTTCTGGTGCTTAACATTACTTTATTTTTTTTTTTCAAAATTTGTATGTTGTTGGTTTTTTTTTTTTTCCTCTGAGAGACAGAGAGAGAGCAAGCACAAGTATGGGAGGGGCAAAGAGGGGAAACATGGAATCATAGCAGGCTCCAGGCTCTGAGCTGTCAGCACAGAGTCCAACACGGGGCTCAAACTCACAACCATGAGATCATGACCTGAGCCAAAGTCCAGCGCTCAACCAACTGAGCCATCCAGGCACCCCAACATTCCTTTAATAGGGGAAGAGAATCTTCCATTCCCAACTATTCAGACAGTTAAGATGCAAACACACATTTGATGGAAATTCCTATGCTAGCAGGAGCCACAAATCTAAGTGTCTATAGGAGCCACACAAGCAGTGTGAGCGAAATAGATAGCTATTACGATACAGTAGGAGCAGCAAGCCTAATCAGAAATGGCAGCTACTGTTTGTTGTAATACGAGAGAGACAACACAAAATGTGAGGACTGTGGCAAACTGGAGAATCCCATGCCCTATTGAAAGTGAGCAGCTGTTACAGCTCCAGCCCATTACTGTCATGTAGAAGGCAGGCTTAGAGGGCAGATCTGTTTTTCAAGAGAAGGCAGAAATCTAGGTTTTTCTGTGTAATTGTTGGTAACCAACTCAAACATGTTTCAGGCTCTGATCAGGCAAAGCAAGTGTGAGGGCAAAACACATGTAACTTCTGACCTGGAGAGCGTGCATATAATGAATGGTTGTCAGAACCTTCCTGTTTTCCTCAGGCTCATGGGTTAAGACAACTGGAGGGTTCTGAGCATTTAAACTGATGAGGTGGGGGTGGCGGGAGTCTATTCCCTAGAGAATACCAAACAGCTAGAGGAAACTAAGGCCCAGAGAAAAGAGGAAGAGTTTCCAGCCCAGGAAACTAAGGCCTCTTTGCCTAGAGGGATTCTGGTTCACCAGCATCTCAGTTAGTTAATAAATGTATGGATTGGGTGAGGACCATAGAAATTGTGTCCTGAAATGTTTTTTTTCCTGTAGCTGCAAAGTTAGGCCACTCTGTTTTGCATGGTTTACAGAATCAGAGAATCCAAATACACACACACACACACACACACACACATATATATATATTACATTTTTTAGTCTAAATATAGCATGGGTACTATAAATTGAGAATGACAATAATACCTACTTGATACATATAATAAGATCTGTGAGACTTAGATGACCTCACACAGTAATAATAGTAATAATAGCTAATGCTTACACAGTGCATACTGGCATGGTTCTAATCAGTTACACTTTTTTAAAAAAATTTATTTATTTATTTTGCAAAACAGGGAGAGAGCATGAGTCGGGGAAGGGCAGAGAGAGAGAGGGAGAGAGAATCCCAAGCAGGCTCCATGCGGCCAGCACAGAGCTGGACTTGGGGCTCGATCCCATAAACCATGAGATCATGACCCAAGCCGAAACCAAGAGTCAGATGCTTAACCGACTGAGCCACCCAGGCACCCCTAACCAGTTACATTTATTAACTCAATTAATCCTCACAACATTGTGAGGTTGATGTAAGTGTTTCCAGTTTCTGATGGAGAAACGGAGAGATTAAGTAATTGCCCCAAGAGCACATATCCAGGGAGTAGCAGATTTGAACCTAGGCTCTTGACCTCCATGTTACATTGTAAGGACTGACACTGCACATGCTCCCTTTTCTTCCTTGCCCCTCCCCACTTAGGCCTACGGAAGACCTATGGCATTTGGGACAGAGGACATGGGAAGAGTGGAGGCACCCAGAAAGATGGGTTTGGAGAGCCAGTGGGAAGGGGCCAGTCCAGGAGTACGCACAGGCTTTTAGCACCTCCCCTCTGCCTCTGGTGGCCCTGAACCCCACAAACTGACTTGCCGGTCAGAATTTGAAATATAGGAAGAGTGTAAAGATGGAAGAAAAGTTCCCCCCAGGAGCAGGGAGATACAATTGAAGATGCAATACAGATTAGGGAAGGGGGTTACTTCTATTTGAGCTTTAGGGGATTGGTTGCTACAAACATAGGGCACAGAGCCTCAGGAGCTCAGAGGCGGCAGGAATCATGGTAAGAGTAATGTTAGTGACAACAGTAGTGGGAATTGAGCTTGCCTTGTGTGCAGGTGCTGGAACTCTCATACACGTGCTCATTTAATCCTTTTAATAAGCCTGAAGGCGGGATGTGACCTCCCGTTCTGCAAATGAGCTAACACAGCCAGCTCTCCATACCTGCAAATTCCATCAGTCTCTATTCTCTGAACTCATTGCTCTACCCAGAAAGACCACAGCCCCTATCACTCTGTGGGGTGCTCCTAGACACGCCCTTCTCTAATCAGAGGAGACTTGAAATCACCTTGATGCCTTTAGGAAGAAAGTTTACCGCAGCCTTAAAGGGGAGTCAGTGCTAAGTGGGGTTGGCAGTGGAACTGCAGGATCAGAACAGCTGCTTGTCAGGCAACACCATGAAGCCCTAGGACAGGTGCAGAGACGAGCACCCGCCCTGGTCTCTAAGGCCTCAAAAGACCATCTAAATGGGCACATCAGGAATGAATACAAGCACGGAGAAACCCCAAGCTATTCCTAATGTGTTAACCTGTTTGAAAACTGCTGTCAGAATCCTTGTTCTCTCGGTGGCAAAACGTGCAAAAGGCCGTGGAGAGTGAACTGACCATTCGGCATTTTGAGACACAGAGTTTGTTCTGGCTTTTACCCACGGTGCCTAAGTGCGGTGTGGGCTGAGGGGGCCCATGTTACATGAATGGAACCAGCTTCCCTTTGGAAGCAGGAGTGAACTGGTCCCCACCCAGCCAGGAGCCACAGTCCCACTGTCTTTCAGAGTGCCTGGTTCTCATGTCATCTCTGTTACCCCCTCTCAGTCCAGTCCCCCCACAGTGGGAAAGAAGGGAACCCACCCAGGGCTGGGGGTTCTCCAAGCCTCTGCTGCCTCTAGCAAGAAGAAAGGAAAGGGGAGCATTTGGTACTCATCTTGTCTGACAAGTAAGGGGATACCAATCCCCCCCAAACACACACACACACACACACACACACACACACACACACACACACTGGCTGGCTTTCACCCAGGGTGGCAGGACTGTGACCTGGACATTAGTCACTTTTAGTTCCGAAATCCCAGCCAGATCCCCTGGGAGCAAACCCACATGGTCTACCAAATGCTAAAGAAATCCACATGCATGGGGACCACAGCTCTGCTTTCCTGTGCTTAAACCTGTCTGTGCAGAGCACACTTTTTTTGTTTTTTTTTTTTAAAGAATCATTAATGAGAAACATTTCTCATCTGGGGATTCTCCGTAGCCTGCTTGCTAAATGCCCATGGAAGGCATTGCCCTCTGACAAACGAAACGCCACTGGCCAAGAAGCTAGCGTGTTTCAGGCTCCATGCTCCAGCTAATCCCTTTGCTCTGTGCCTTTCCTGCATTCCTTATGCAGACAAAACTGCCCTAGAAGTCACGAAGGATTGCGATTGCATAAGGACTTCCAATTCAGGCTCCTGGAATGTCACTAACCTGAGCCTGGCCCACTTCCCGGAGCAGCCATAGACAAACTTGGTATTAACAGCTCTCCCAACCCTGCGAAGTGTTCAGGGCATTGGCCTTGTGTTTATAACTCTTCTCCTAAAGGATATTAAAATGAAATGGGCAGAAGCCAAGTACATTTCGGTGTAAACCTTTGAGAGGCAGAGCCTGCTGAGCACAGGCGGCCTTGTTTGGAAGTGGCTCCGTCTGCAGCCTGGGCTCTGTAGGGTCCGGACACAGCACAGTGGAAGGGGTTCTGTCCCACTAGAGTCTCAGGGGCAGGGGGTGGGATTCCTGGCCATATGAATCAGACTCATGAGCATGGGGTGCATTCCCAAGATACTATTCCCCATGCGCAAATATGTCCATCTTCCTGCTGCCCCCTTGTGCTAGGCTCTCCCCACATTTGCACAGTAGACATAAAATATACAAGTGTCTGAAGCTGGGCACTGTATCTTGATGCAGTCTCCTGTTTTATCCACCTACCTGATCCTCCCTTTTCTCGACTCTTCCTCCTGTGGCCCACCTTGTCAGCCTGCCCCTCTGCTGGGTCCCACCCCACCTGCAGCCCACTCCCTGCCCCACATTCCTGGGTTATGGATGCCCCTTGGGCCCTGTGTGTCCCGCAGAGACAAGAAGTCAGACAGGCTCTGGAATACACATATGCCCAGTGCCAGTGGACTCCTGATAGGTAACATGGCCACCCGAGAGTAGCCACAGTCAGGTGTCCTTCATCTTCCCGTGGTCCCCCTCGGCAGCCCCTGCTGTCGCCCTTGCCCCACCTCCAACCAGAGGCCTCCAAAGTGGGGTTTGGGATGCAGCTCTGCTGATGGAAATGGGTGTAAACCACAGCTGGCCACACCCACCCACTCTCTCCCATCCTCCTCAGCCTCCCTAGTCGCCCTCAAGCCCCGTGTGCTCCGACAGACCCTTCGTCAGTCCTATGCAGAGTCCATTTCTTGTTACAAAATGCGCAGCCAGCCTGATCCTGGCCTGCCTTGAGCTCCATAAGCAGGTATCAGCATCCACGCCTGCTGTGTGCTCTAAAGGAAGGGGAAGCTGAAGAAAGCAAGTGGTGGGTAAGGACAGAGAAGAACCCTTACCCTGTTTCCCACCATCATTAGTAGGGCCCTTTCTCAGAAACCTCTGGAAGGCACCTCAGAGCACATGCCATCCAAAGGACTGAGGTCCAGGACATGTCCAGACTCATTCTGCAAGCTAGAGACAAAGCAAGGCTTAGACAGAGGCCTATTTAACCACGGCCCCAGAACTGGAGACTGAGTGGCATTGTCCCCAGAGGTCCGGGAAGCCCAGAGGATGGACAGGTGGGGGCTGCAGGGTTGGCAGAGGATCAGAAGAGATGGCCTCTTCCTCTCTCCAATTCCGTGCTGTTGGTCTCTCTTCCCAAAGAGACAACCTTGTGCACACTGAAACCTCATCAAGCTTTGCTTACAAACTGCCTTCCATCTTTGTGTCTGAGAACAAAGTCTATGGCGTCATTCCTCTGCTAGGAAAGATGAAGTACATGCCTCTGTGATATACAGTTTTTCACTCCTATACTGGCTAACAATTTGTGTGCAGAACTTCTCAGAAATGCCTATGTTTTTAATACCCTGACTTGGCTTCAAAAAGGGTTTTTAGGGCAGCTTATGGAAAATATATATTTCAACCAAGACAAGTAACTGGGGCTAGAAGCTGCTGGATACCTGACCACTACTGGGTGGGACAGTGAGTGGTGGGGAGGTAGAGATTGGGTCAGCTTCCTGGTGGTAAGGATATTGGAGGCAGGCAGATCCCCATGGTGACGGAGCCCTTTACTAGGCCCATAGGTGCCTGGCACTGTGCAGGCACTTCATGTTTGCTCTCCCACGGAAGCCCCGCCCAGCCTGCCGCCATCTTGGTCACCTCACACTACTAAGGCAAACCTTCCCCTCAGAATGACCTTGGACTTCCTGGGGATCATACAGCTACTGAGCAGCAGGTCTGCTGTTCCCAGAAGCCATGTCCAGGGCCTATGGAAGTGTTCTTCCAAGAGAGGGTCTTTAGTGTGGACCGCAGAAGACCTTGAGGTGAGGAGAGAGCCTGACTTGGGCTTCATGTGTCCTCAGGCCACCCTTCCCACCTCCCACCCCTCAGGGCTGGGAGGTGGCCTCAGGGCAGCTGCCTGTGCAGAGTCCAAGGCAGCCCCTACAGCCCCAACAGGACCCCAAATGGGTCCAGTCTGTTTGTTTGCTGGGTGATGGAGCTCCTCTAGGTTAACACCAGGCTACATTCCCTGCGGTCCTTAATACTTTTGCAGTTAGTACAGAGTACAGACTATTTTCCAAGACTGTTACAAAAGATAATTGTCACATTGTACATGCAGGCCTCCCTCTTAATGAAAGCTGTCCTCACTGTTCAGCTCTTGCCTTAGGACAGCCTCAAGAAAATGAGCCCAGGGTGACTGGAATTTGTTTTAATTAAAAGCCTCCTAACCTCCAGCATGTCAAACTGTAACCCCGCATTCCTCTTGCTCTTTGAATGAAGCCTGGTTTTCTTTTGCCTGTATAAGAACACAGAGACAGAACAGAGTCTGACAGGGCCTCTGGGAGACATTGAGTCCCCCTGCCCAGCAGGAAGGCCACACTTCCTCCCTCGCTCTAACCCACAGACAGCCTGAACATTGTGTTGGGGTGGAAACGGGAGAAGACTCGTGGCCTTGGAACACCTGTGCCACCAGGGCTCAGATTTACAAGTTAAGTCATGCTTCTGTGCTTTAGAAAATGACCTCATCTTCTGCCAAGGCCACCGGCATCAGGTTGCAGATGATTCTAGAAGAGGTTTTTAAAATTGGGGGCGGCCACTGTAAGAGAGCTGCAAATCGCTGGCTTTCTGAAAATCCGGCTTCAGGGCACGAGGCCCACGCTGGGACATGGCATCTCCCCACCCTGCTCGATCTTCGATCTCTCTGGAAATCCTGCTGTCACTCGTCCCCCAGGAGAAGAAACTCTGCTCATCAGGGAGTCACTCCTTAGCTGTAGTGACAGGATGGATTTGCTCTCCTCTCAAAGACAGATCATGCGGTTCACAGTTCAGAAAGCTAACGTGGGGGTCGGAGGGGTGAGAGAAATACATCAGGATCGTGTAGTAAAGGGAGTTTTCCTATATCCCAGGTAAATATAAAAGTAGTTTCAAATTTATAGACTGGGAAGGCACCCATAGTGGATGCCCTACCCCTTCCTCTGTTCCTAAGTTGCAAGGCTGTTGTGATCTACAAGGCCACTGACATGATGCCTGATGTGTGACAACTTCTCTGTGACAATGGCAGTTGGGGAACCCTTCCCCCCCTCCTCCCCTTGGACTAGAGGCCTTGCAGGAACAGAAATGGGAAAAGCCTGGACCTTTAGAGAAGCTGAGGACTCCGAAATACAGGAAGGGCAGCAGCAACCTCAGAGGGCAGATTTCCAGGCAGAGTCCGCCTCTGACATCCCCAGCTGAACACCTCGCTTTCGTTCGCTAGTAACCACACTGCCTTCGTTTCAGTAATACGTTCCTTCTCCCTCCACCCCTCCCTTCCTTCTTCTCTCACTTTCACCCCCTCTTCCAGAGACCTATATGTGCTAACAAGCATCCTCTTTGGGGAAATATGAATACATCTCCCTGAGGTAGAGGTTGAGCCATTTATGCACTAGTTTGCGTTAGACCAGGCAGCTCCCTCTCTCCCAGCATCTCTGTGAGATCAGCTACACTGAGGGAAAGGAGCATGTGGCACTCAGGTCTAGGAAGCCAGCTGAAAACGGGGTATTTTAGGGGACGCAGTCGGTCAGCGTGTGACTGCTGGGGGAAGGGATACTGAGAGGTGGGAGGACATTACAGGAAAGGGGCCAGAAAGGAATCAAGCACAGCTGTGTCCTCCTATGTCCAGTTCCTTACCAGGAAGGGGAGGGAAATGTTTCCCATCCCTTTTGCCTCCTCCTGTATCTGAGCATGGTACCACTTCTGCCAAAGCCCAGGCTCTGAAACTCAGTCCCTCCTTGTTCAGCCCCAACTCCTTCCTACGCTCTTTATATCTGCCAGTCTTCATAGTAAGAGCTCATCTCAGGAGAACAAGGCTGAGACTCAGAAAGATCTTTACCTTTTTTTTTTTTTTTTTTTTTTTTTTTTTTTTTTTTTAGTTTATTATTTTGAGAGGAGCGCATGTGAGCAGGGGAGGGGCAGAGAGAGAGGGAGAAAGGGAATCCCAAGCGGGCTCAATGCAGAGCCAGACATGGGTCTCAGTCTCATGAACCACGAGATCATGACCTGAGCTCAAATCAAGAGTCGATGCTTAACCAACTAAGCTACCCAGGCGCCCCAAAAAAGAACTCTTAAAGGCTCAGTTACATTCTTTGGTTAATTCCCAATTAGACAGAAAATTAAAATATCAGGAGTACTCTGCTCCGGAATATCGTTGTTAATTTTTAGACATGGAATGTTCATCTCTGTTATGCTTTTGAAATCAACAAAATAAATGCCACATCATCCTCACTAATTTGCTGTCATCAGATTATCAAAGTAGCCAAAATTAATGCTTAGTTTGAGCATTAAATCTGTAATGCTTTCTCCCATGAGTCAGCTACTAGTAAAGAGATTTTCTGCTTGGTAGAATTTTCTCCTACCAAGAGAAAATTCTGAGTAAATACTCTAGAAATCATCCCCCTGCTGGTCTAGCAGACCCTCACTGAAAGAAAGGAACAGGGGGCTCCAGTTCAATTAACTTCTGTCTATAGCTACAAACTCTGGGGGCAGCTAGGACTGAAATCAGAGGCATCACCTCACAGCAGAATTCCTGCTTCGGTCTGGCAACCACCTAGGCTCCAAGCAAAGTAAATCTTGCAGATAAATGAAACTTACTTGTTCTCAGACCTATCTTTTCCTTATGTTGACAGGGTTCGGTAGACTACATTTCGCAAGGGTTGGCTTCTCTCCTTTCTAAAACATATCACATGGAGTATACTTGAATCATTTCTTGAGACCCCCAACATTCTCAGCATGAACTTCGGGTGTTCCCAGAGCTCTCGTGGTGTGCAGGGCCACACATCCGGTGCACATGAGATGAGCCCAGTATTCTACACCTGTGACCACTTTCATAGTGCTCCCGTCCTTTTAATAAGCCCACCTGTGCTTCCGGTGTGCCTGCTGGTCACCCTAGCATGGGCAGCAGAGGTCCATAACCACGACCCTCAAAGCTGTCCCTAAGTTAAAATGATTACCATTTATTGAGCACTGACTAGGTGTTAGGCGTGTCTTCAGTTGTTTGTATGCATTAACTCATTTACTCCTGACAATAACCCTATAAAGGAGGCACTAGCGTTATGTTCCCCTTTTTCAGATGAGGAGACTGAGGTCAACCATGTGAGGCACCCAGCTAGAAGGGAGCAGAGCCAGGCAACCTCTGACCTCTGGAGCCTGCCCTCTTTGCCACTCGCTGTGCTGACTCAGGAACAACCACCCTCTCTGCACAGGCGACCCAGTTATCGCTCCTCTGTGAGTTCTGGAGTGCTGTCCTCATAGAGGCCTCTTTGGAAGCACCTGGCACTCACATCACAGTATGAGAAAAGTGAATTCAAGGGCTGATTCTTTGGAAAAGGTATTAAAATAGATGCAATGCTAGCTGGTCTAATCAAGAAAATAAGGAGGTAGCACAAATACAAAATTAGAGGTGATAACCAAATATGGAGGAAAAGTAAAGAAGTAAAGGGTTATGTTTTATCTTTTCACTCGTAGGTCTTTGCACCACACAATACACATGAGATTTCCAAGTGGAAATATCAAGTAGACCACTGTATACGTGGGTCATAGTCTATTCTGGCAAAAATGTGCTTGTCATGTGTCACCATGAGGTCATCTCCAGCAGGCACTTCACTGGGAGTCCCATGTTCCTGGAAGAGGAAGATATCACTTTTGCCTCTGTTGGGCAGGGGTCAGTGGTCCAAATCCAGCTTGTCCCCTTGTATTTGTAAATAAAGTTTTCTTGGCACACAGCCATGCTCATTCATTTATGTATTGTCTGTGGAAGCTTTTGTGCCTCAACAGCAGAGTTGAATAGCAGAGATAGCAACCATATGGCTCTGAAAGCCTAAAATATTTACCATCTTGTCCTTTACAGAATGAGTTTGCTGACCCCTATGCTGGAACCCTATGATTTCTCCAGTTACAGACTAGTTTCTAGTTAATTTCTTGGTTCAGAATTTCCAGACCAAGTAGGTGATGCAGATTCAGGCCTCACCCACGTGGATGCCCCCTGTACTGTGTCTCAGTTTCAGATGCCATTTCTGCAGCCACGGATGGCCTCTGGACCATTGCGATTGCTCTTCACTCCATCGTAGGGATTCCTGACCGTATTAGTTTTCTTTTGCTCCATAACAAATTTTGATTGCTTAAACCCATTTATCAATTCGGTTCTGTCGCTCAGAAGTCTAGCACAGTAAGGCTGGCTTCTCTGCTCAAGCTAAAATCAAGCTGTCGGCCTGCTGCATTCTCATCTGGGGCATGGGGATACTTTTCCAAACTCATTTCTGTCATTAGCAGAATTCAGTTCCTTGCGGTTTTAGGACTGAAGTCCCCATTTTCTTGCTGGCTATTGGCCAGGGGCCTCTCTTGGCTCCCACAGGCCACTCTTGGGTCCTTACACCATAGTTCCTTCCATCTCACCAATGGAGGACCTCCATGTCAAATCCCCCTTATGTTCTGAATGTCTCTGGCTGCCTTTTCTGCTACCAACTAAAGAAAACTCTGCTTTTCAAGGCCTTGGGTGATTAGGTTAAACCCAAGGGATAATCTCACTTTCTTAAAGTCAACTGTGGTATATCACATAACCTCATCAAAGGAATAATATCTCCTCATATCTGCAAGTTCCACCCATGTCACAGGGGAGAGATTAGACAGAGTTGTCCTCCTAGATTCTGCCTATCACAGAAGAATTTGGCTTTTGGTAGCAAGCTTCATTCCATCTTCCTACCATACACAGTCCTCAGGCCTCATCACCAGTCCTCAGGCTTATAAAACTTTAGTCCTTACAGACTATACCTTTTTTTCTAATACCCTCACGGTCCACTCAGCTTCAATGCCCACTCACCGTTCTGGCTTCTGTTTCCTTCTTCATTTATCATACCTGAGGTTTTCCCTTTCTTGCTTTCAAGATTGGCAAATATTTAAAAATATTTTCCTTGTATTATAACCAGTATGTTTATGTGTTTGGAATGGTTAAGTTTCTTTCTTTAGCAGCGTGTCAGCCATATTTTGCAGAATTTTAATGTTGTAAAATTATGTTCTAAGATAACAGAGTCCATTAAAATAAGTGGACCCTCGGAGCCCTAACCTCAGTGAGCAGCAACCAGAGTTAGAGGAAGAATTAATGGTTAACCTGAAAACTCACCAGTGTGTTCAAGTCTGGGGAATATTTTCCCCATCTGTACTGTATGGCTGGGAGAGCTAAAATGTATGAAAACCAAGGAAAGTAAATTGCTGTATCCTGCTGAGACCTAAATCTTTTCTGAAAAACAGTCCAATTAACTAGGTCCTCTTGTCTAAATACTTATTTTTTTCAAATAGCTCACCACCACTAAAAGGGTACTTATTCTGTTTCCATTTCAAATCTGCAAGCAATCTTCAAATGTTGTTACGATGCTTTTCTTCAGATGTGGCCAAGCAGTATTTTCAAGAGAGCATGGCTAATCTTAAGGATGCTGAAGGAATGGGAAAAGCCAAATTTCTTTCAATTCAAGATGATTATTGCCATTTTCTACAAGTCACCGGACAAAAAGAGGTAAATGCATTTGGACCCAAGTTTGACTAGTTATTTGCATGAGTTGACATCCAGAGGGCTACTCCTTCACTCTACAAGCATCCATCAAGCATCTACTATGGGCAAGGTATGTACCCGGCTCCCATAGGGACAGGGATAAATAATGCCAGGTGGCCACTCTTGGGCAGCTCCCAGATACTCATTCTTGGAAAATGAAAACTATTTGTGGGAACGTAGATGCCGTGTTCCCCCAACTCCCCACAAAGGATCCTAAAGGACGAGAAACCTAAAACCCAGTGGGCAGACCCTGCTTATCACAGCCTGCAGTTCTGGCTGGGATAGAGGGTGCCGGTGAGTGTGCCTAATTCCTCTCTCCTAATTTTGGGTTATGGATGGAATTTACATATCTAACGAGAACTACACAGCACAGAAGTTACAGCCCATGGTCCATTGAACCATACAGGCATGCTTTTTTATGGCTTGTAAAAATAGAACAAGCCCCAGAGTTTATATTCACTGGTAATTAAACCCTTGGGAACTTATTCCATGCAAAGCCTAACAGCTACCAGAAAGCTACTTGCTGTTGCCTTTACGTATATAGATGTATATATTTTTTTCAACTTCAACCTATCAAGGCAAATCCTTGGGATGAAAAGCTTTTATTTTCTATGCTGTTCTGTACACTTCCCCCCACAGCTCTGTCCTAAACTCCCCTCTCAATTGATGGGAGCTTAAGGAACACAGGTTTTTAATCTAGATGCTCCCATGTTCCTCAGACCAAAGTAGGACTACAGTAACCATAGCATGTGGAGTTTCCATATTTTTCTGGATCCCCCAACTAGAAAAGGGCCTTCCAGAGGCCTCAGATTCTAGAATATCTGTAGAAGTTCTAGGGAGGGTGCTCAGGTCAGAAGTCTAGAGGCAGGATGTAGTCTACCCCCATCATGACTTACCCCTTCCAGGTCATCAGTCATTGTTACCTCTAAAATGTATTGGTTGCTATGTCCACCTCTGCCAATCATCACCTCCTGTCTGGACCACTCTGACAGACTCTGGTCCCCCAGCTGCTTTCTCCACTCTTGACTTTTTCTCATCCATTCTGAATAAGGAAGCTATGGTGATCTTTTCAAAAAGCAGATCTGACCAGTGAAACCCCCATTTGTAAAATACTCCAACGGCTTCTCAATGCCCTTAAAATAAATCAGAATCCTGTGTGTCTCACAATACCTTCAAGGATCTGGATTCTGCTGACATTTCCAGTCTTATTTTTGCCCCCTCCCCCGATCTGTGTTCTGGCCACATTGGCCTTTTCTAATCCCCACTTCCAGAAAGTGCCAGCTTTTGGTTCCTACTCTTGGGAGTCTCTTCCTCATTGATCTCCTAAATAACGCAGGGTCTATCTTTCAGGACTCATCAGTTTGCCTGATTCCTTTCCCCAGTCCTCATTAGATTCTTCCCATTATTGTTCATCATAGAATCCTGTTTGATATAATAATATGATGAACACAGCACAGGAGTAATAGAACAAGATCATAAGAATAGTAAGTATATGTGTGGATGTGTACTGTTTCTCCCCTGCCTGGACTGATTTCCATGTAGCCAGAGACCCTCTTGCTCATGGTGGTGGAGGCTTGGCTATGGGCCGCCTGACTGCTCTAGCCACCACAGGGCACCCATCATCTCCCCTATTCCTGTCTGGCTTCCCGCCCTGGTGTCTGTCACTGATGCCACACCTCACTGCCCTTGCCCCAGTCACCCAAATCGGTGGTATTGATCCAAAGATGCACCTCGCTCCCCTCAGCCGCCCTCGGAGATTTTGGCAAACTGGCTCTTTTCATTCTACCCCCAGCCAGCCCTCCGGTGCCCTTGTAAGAATAGAAAAAGCTGCCTCTTCCTCGGGGGGATGCAGCCCGTGCCAGCACACATTGCTTGGAGAGCAGAACACAGGCTAGATTTCAGCTGCCCTCGTTCTCCTGCCCTTGTGCGTGATGCAACCCGTCCGCCCAAGCGTGGCAACCTTGCATGAGTCACAGCCCTCTCCCTGTGGGCTCTAGCTGGAGCTGGCTGACAAGGCTCAGCCCGAGGACAGTCCCAGGCATGAGCATGGGGCTGGGCTCAGACCACCCCAGATGTGTTCACAGCTGATACATTGGACTAGAACCCTGCACCAACAGGAAGGTGGTCTTTGGGAAGGAAAATGTCTTTTAAGGTAAAATGTAGGTGAAGGTCACTCTGCCACAGATTAAAATACTCTGTGTGGGTTTATCTTCTAGTTGTGCTACTTTTCTGCTCAAGAACCTTCTCCAGGTTCTTACTCCCCATAAGAAAATCCAGACTCCCAAACCTGGCGCAAAGGCCCCCCACCAACCCTCAGCCCGGCCTGTCTCCCCACTCTCCCCTTCCCACTCTCTGTGCTGCAGTCAGATTAGCCCACTGCCTGGCTCTGCCCTTTGCCCTCCTCACACCTGGGCTCCCAGTTTCCCACGCCCTCTCCTCCTCCCACCCAGGTCCTATTTTTTCTTCACTCCTCTCCCTTAAGTTTTTCTACCTCTCACAGACTGACACAGTCTCTGTTTCCTCCAAACCCATGTCGCATCTCGTCCATCACCATCGTGACCTGCCGTTCAAGTTCATGCAGATCTCTCTCTAGTTTCCCCAGTCAGGCTATAAATGGCATTGAAAGCTTCATTTATGAAAAAGAGTCCGGCTCTTCTTTCCATCATGGGCTCCTCCAAACCTGACAACCAATTGACAAGAATAAGTTGCCGAGCCCAACACCTGCCCCACGCTAAATCCTTGCTCACAGGGGTTGGGAGGGGATGTGATACAAAAGGACGTGATGCACTTTAGCATCAAGCAAGGTACCCACGTACCAGGGTAGGCCACACGCTTCACAGTTTCCAGTTTCTCTGGTGATTTCATCTTTCCACCTAAGAAATTGTTTCTGCCTCATCACTGCCTTCTCTGTGGTTGGTTCCACACCCCAACCCTAGCACCTAACCCATATTACTGCCAATAAAACGAGTAAAGCTTTGCCAGCTCCTTCCATCTGTGGAGTGCTATCAGGACACCTCCAGGGCCAGTTGGTGGGGACACCCTTTAATCGGTTCCGGCCTTATTTGAGTCTCAAATTCAGCATTTGTATCCTGCAGCCATAATCCTGCTTTCGTGTACAAGACCACGGAAGAATTTCAGGAGAAATGTGGGCGGTGGAGACAGGGCTTTCCCTCTGTATGTCTTAGTGTCTGACTCAAGAGATTAATGTCAGAAGATACTGGTTTCTGACCAAGCCATGTTTTTTATTCCACGTTGGTATAAATAAACCCAAGAAACCAAACAAAATGTCAAATATATTTAATTTTTCACCATGTTGGAATGTTTGCTTTTGGTTTCCTAAGCTATTTCTTATGAGAAATAGAAAACCCTGGAATATGTTCTGGATGTTTTGTAAGTACATACATTGCCAGGAAACTCTAATTTTCACTTAATGTAAGAACGTCCCTGGGCACATAGGCAGAAGAGCCTGCAACTGAAAAGGATTCAAATTACTGGCCGGATTCAGATCCTAGGTCTGCCACTGGGGAGCTGTCTGTCTGATCCTGAGCTAGTTTCTTTTTCTTTTCCTTTTTTTTTTTTTTTTTTTTTTTTTAATGTTTGTTGCTTTAGAGAGCCTGAGCAGGGGAGGAGCAGAGAGAGAGAAAGAGGGAGAGAGAGGGGGATGGTGGCTAGAGAATGCCAATTGGGACCTGACTCCCCAACCACAAGATTACAACCTGAGCCGACATCAAGAGTCAGACCTGAGCAAGTTTCTTGACTGCTCTGTACCTCAGTTTCCTCCTCTGTTCAGTGAGGATTAAAACTGTACTTACCTAAAGGAGACAGAATTACATGAGCTCACACATGCAAACTGTTTAGTACAGGTCTTGGCACATAAAGGACACAAAACATGTTAGCTTTTGCTCTTACTGCTTGACTGAAATGAATTCCTGAACTGTCTGAAGTGGCTTTGCTCTCCAGGTGTCCTTTATGCATTGTGTCTCCATGGTGAGCACCTCTCCGCTCACATGTATGCTACTTCCTGTCCCCTGTTTAAAGGGGAGAGTAGGCTTAGCTCAGGAGACACCACCCAAACCCATTCCCCTGAAAAGTGGAAATACACATCAGTCACACCATTTTCTTAAGAGGCGTGGATTTTATCAGCCTTTGAGCTTTTAACCAGACTTTAACTTTTGTTCCCTTCACAGAGAGCAATCTCCATCCTGAGAGAGTCCCTGGAAGCCAAAGTGGCAGTGTTTGGTGACCTCAGCCCGGAGGTGGCAGAGACATACCGGCTGTTAGGTGGGGCCGACCTGGCACAGGGGAACCAGAGTGGGGCCCACAAGAAACTAAAGAAGGTAAAGCTGGAGCCAGTACTAATGCAGAGAAAACTCTCCCCACGGGTCACTTTCTCTCCCTCCACCATGATGTTTGTAAATGAAACTTTATCAGTGGCTTATTTAGGTAAGGTGACATCACTTGCGCAGTTGATCCAAGCCAACACTTTTTGGGTAAGCGATATAGTAATCCTTTTATACACATATGTTTTTAAATGAATTATCAATTATTTTTTTACCATGCAAATGTTTTAAATTTTTTACATAGTGTGATTTATCAATTTTCTTGTACTCTTTCGGTACACTCAGTTCATGGAGGAATTCTTGAATTCTTGTATGTGTTCTTCTAGTACTTGTATGTCTGTTTCTTTTTAAAGAAACCTCCTCATAATTTCATTGATAAAACAAATTTGAGGAAGATTGCACTCCCTCCTGTTACCTAAGTGCCTACACGGTAGCCTCAATTTTTGTCTCTTGGCCTGCAAGGCCTATAATATTTACCATCTGGCCCTTTGCAGAAAGTTTTCTGAACCTTGCTCTAAGCAGCTGGGAGCCATTAAGGGAATTTTAAGCAGGGCACCATAGGTCTCTATTTGTACTTAGGATTTTGGGGTGCCTGGGTGGCTCCGTTGGTTAAGTGTCTGACTTCGACTCATGACACAGTCTCATGGTTCGTGAGTTCGAGCCCGGTGTTGGGCTCTGTGCTGACAGCTCAGAGCCAGGAGCCTACTTCAGATTCTGTGTCGCCCTCTCTCACTGCCCCTCCCCTGCTTGTGCTCTGTGTCTCTCTCAAAAATATATAAACAACAACAACAACAAAAAAATCAGGGGCACCTGGCTGGCTCATTTGGTGGAGTATGCAACTCTTGATCTCAGGGTTGTAAGTTCAAGCCCCACACTGGGTGTGGAGATTGCTTAAAAAATAAAATCTTTAAAAGCAATTTAAAAAAAATAAAAAGAGGGGGGCACCTGGGTGGCTCAGTCGGTTTAGCTTCCGACTTCGGCTCAGGTCATGATCTCACCGTCCGTGAGTTCGAGGAGCCTGCTTTGGATTC
Source organism: Lynx canadensis (assembly GCF_007474595.2). NCBI lineage: Eukaryota > Metazoa > Chordata > Mammalia > Carnivora > Felidae > Lynx > Lynx canadensis. Next base: position 17,270,313 of record NC_044308.2, on the reverse strand, counting down.
TATGTCTCCCTCTCTCTCTGACCCTCCCCCATTCATGCTCTCTCTCTGTCTCAAAAATTTTTTAAATTAAAAAAAATTTTTTTAAATAAAAAGAAACGAAAAGAAAAAAATCATGTGAGGATGGTGTTGAGAATGGAATGGACCAAGAATCGAGGCAAGAGGCCGAAGTTTTCTCATCTGTAAAGTGGAGGTGACAGCAACGCCGAGGCTTCTTTTGTCCCATGTTGTTCTGGGGATGGAGTGAGGGGAGGAAAGGTAGGCTGCTTTGCGAGCAGCAGGGTCTGGCGGAGTTCTGGGTCCTGAAGAGTACCAGAAGGAGGAGAGGGCAGGGCTTTCCTGGCTGAGGCACTGCCTGCCCCTGGGAATCTCCACTGTGATTCCCCTTCCTTGTTTCTCCTCTGAGGAGTGTCCATGAAATAGGGAAAGCCTAGCCACTCAACTCCAGGCTGGGGAGGGACCCCAGGAATGGGGGAAACTGGCAAATGGTAGCAGATGCTCAAGAAACTTGAGCAGGGGCCACACGAACCTGTATGAAGCCCCGCTGTCCCCGGCGGGGCTGGGCGGGTACCACCGCTGACCGCAGGCTGGGGGCCAGGCTTCCTGCTGCCCAGCGCTCAGACGTCATTCCTGATCCTCACAGCCCAGACTTCAGTAGCCCTGTTTTACAGGCCAAGAGGACGGAGGCTCCTGGAAGTAAATAAATTGCCTCTGGGCAGGCTACTCTATAGTAAAGCCCACATGCTTTCCTTATTGCCAGTGGTTCACCAAGCATGGGGGCTTAAAGCCCCGCATCGGGGTGACCTTCTGAATCTGAGTCTGGGGCAGGGGTCTAGGGGCCCAGGGATCTGCATTCTAGCTTCTGGGGGAAGGTCGAGATCACTGCTCTGGGCCTCGTGCCCACCCACAGGGCTTAAAAGCAGCTCAGCTTCAACAAACTGTCAGGTTTCATCACTCCCCAAGCCTGCAGTGGAAGTTAGTGAAATGTTTTCACTTTAGTTTGGCCTCATTAACCATCAGTCCTGAACACAATGGCTTTGGCATTTTGAAGCTCTCTGGCCATTTGCCAGAATGCAGGGAGACAGGGTTGAAACCTGCATGTCTATTGGGTGTGCGTGCTGCAGTACGTGCGGTCCTCGTTGTCCCTCCTCCACATGTGCCCATCTGAGGACAGGACTGGCCACGCTGTGGGCATAGGACACACACAGGACTTGCGCGTCGGCTGTTGAGCCACACTTTCTTAGTCAGCCCTTAGGTAGCTCCCTAAAGCTACCAGCCGAGCATTTCTCGCATATTTATCACAACAGCTGTGTCCCCCAAGTTTTCAACCCTGGAACAGGAATCCAAGGAACACCAGCTTTTCCAGATGTGCCCTCCTGTGCTGCATGGCCCGGCCATGGTCCCGTGGGCATGAAAAACAGGAAGTCACGAGAGACAAAGCAGACAGCCGGATTAAATTACTGCAAGGAAAACCATATTATTGATCTATCTTTCAAAGGCGTCTGCCTGCAGGAGTAAATTGGAGAAATCTGTTGGCTCCAGATGGAAATTTCCACAGCACAACCTCCGCTATGTTTTTGCGACATAGAGACCTGGTTTGATTCTAGGATGGACATCACTGTCAGCATTTCCATCCAGGTGAAAGGTGGCAAAAAAGAATTCCTAAAGACTGTTTCCTGGGGCGCCTGGGTGGCTCAGTCAGTTAAGCGTCTGTCTTCAGCTCATGTCATGATCTCACGGTTCATGGGTTCAAGCCCCGCATGGGGCTCTGCGCTGACAATGCAGAGCCTGCCTGGGATTCTCTCTCTCTCCCTCCCCCACCTCTGAACATACATACATTTGGGGGGGAGGGGAGGGGGCGGGGAATAGACTGTTTCCCAGGTCAGTAGCCTCTCTGGATTAATCCTGGGCCCAGTGACAGGGTGAAGCCGGGTTTGGGCCCCTCCTTCATCCAGCCTTCGTATTAAGGGTTCAGTCCACTACTTGAGTGCTTTATAATGGCAGACATTAAACATCTCCATAAAAGAATAACATAATTTTATGTGACCTTTCTCCAAGAAATCCAAAGCCCACTGTAATGAATCAGTTGAAGAAGGGTAAAGGAAAATGGTTTTTACTCATAGATTGTAGATGAGAAAGCCACCCCTGGGAGGATCTCATGTGGCCATGGGTCGAGACCCTAGAACAGCCATTCCTGCGACCGGCCAAGCACACAGAGCCTCCTGGTTGACAGCTGTATTTTATACATAATTCACGCACTGCCATTCTATCAGCGGACCACTTCGTTTTACTTTCCCTTTAGCCTGTGTGGTGTTTTCCTCGTTGCCCTGGATACCAGGAGATCAAGATCGAGCTTGGAGTCCCCACAGAGCCCCATGTTAGCTCACACTGTTTTCATGTGTAGTCCCATTTGTCCTTGATCCTGATTTTCCTAATCATCACTGACTAACCCATTGTTGGGCTGCCACAGCCCACCTCAGATCCTTTTAGAAAGAGAGTAAGGTCATGACGACATTAATTTCTTATTAAAAAAAAAAAATCCTGTTCTTGAGTTGAGAAGCAGGCTTAAAGGCGTTGCAAGCACTCCTCACTTAAAGCTGTTTGTAAATCGGTTGATAAGAGTATCACAATAGGAGCTGATGGTTAGAGGGATCAAGGTCATCCTTTTTTGACCTTCCGTGGAGAAAATGTGGAGCCTCCTTTGTGCCTGCTCTAGGCTAGGTGGGAATGAGAATTCCAGCTCTGCTGGCCATAGGCTGCCCAGAAGAGTCCCTATCCTCGGGGTCAGGCCCCCCAACCACAGCAGCCCACACAAAGCACCCCTCTGCCTTTGCTGTCCCTTAGAAAACACAGATGGGCAGCGTGCCCAGACTGCCCCCGACACAAGGCTACATTGGAAAGTTCCTCAACCATCGGAGCTCTCGCTGCTGCTTGTTGAGTCCTCAGTGCCTTAGACGCTCCTAAATTGGCATCGGAGTCTGGAGGGCGCAGAACCGTGGTCTGAGCAGACTGTCCTGGCCTGACACTGGCATTTTGCCAGAGCCTCACTAGAGGCAGGACAACCATGAGTTTATGGGTGGAGGGCTGGCAAAGGAGGGGAAGGCCAAACCTACCACATAAATGCAGCGTGACCATGAACAGGTGGAAAGAGCGATGGTCAGGAATGGTTGGCGAGACTGCACTGGCTCAGGAAGGACCCGACGAGGTGGCTGTGTTCCACAGCCACGGAAAGGGCCATGAAAAGGCAGCTCAAAAGGCTTAGCTTTTCAAAGGGTCTGGATCTCTTGCTCTGTCCAACTCTGAAATAGGCGAGTCCAGCTTTTATACAAAGAGCTGGCTGTCCGCTTTAGAGAAGGAAGCCGTGACCCATACGTGGGTGCGCAGCAGGATTCCCCACACCAGCACATCCTGCTGATGTGTTTGTTCTCTAAATATTTGTGTTGCAGTTGTCCTGGAGAAAGATGGTGGTAGCTTGCTCCAAGACAGTGGCCAGGGGCTGGAGCAAGGTCGTGGGGGAGTCGAGGGATGCCGATAAGGATGTAGAGCCCACGGCACGTGGCAACTCAGAGGTGAGGAGTGAGGGAGACGAGGATGACACCCACACTTTCAAGGCTGGCCCTCCGCAGACACTTGGGGAGAACTTTGCAAACAGGGTCTCTCTCCAGAGTCCCCGGGCCCTCTTTCTTCCTCATCTCACACGTCCCTCGTCCTGGGGCCCCTGGTCCCACCTTATCGGTCCCTTTGTCATGGGAGGCGTCCCTCCCACCCATGCAGCAATCCTGGGGATTCAGTATTAGTGGTCTTCCAGGTAAGGGAGTTGCAGGGGTGCAAGTGTGCGAGCGTGCACGTGAGAGGGAGGAAGAGAGAGCAAGGTGAGAGAGAAGGGGGATCATAGTGTGCTCCCTCAAACACCTCCCAGTCCTCCTGCCTGGGACCCCAGCACCAGCACCCCCTTCCCCGGGCCTGTGCCCACATGGCCGACTCCCCATCCTGCCATTCTCAACTCACATGTCACCTCACAGGGGCCTTCACTGACCAAGTGCCCTCTCCCACCACTGACCACCCCCCACTTTTCTTCCTCCGTCGCCCCATCTTCTTTTCTCTTCCACAGCTCTTATCATCAGTTGTTATCACACATTCATTTACAAAAATCTCTCAATGTCTGGCTCCCCCACTACACTGGAGGCCCCTGAGGGCAAGACCCAGGCCTGGCCACTCTGCTCTGTCCCTGAGGTGGACACAGGTCGGCATATCGCCAGTGCTCTGCAAACAGCTGCTGCGGGAATGAGTAGATATGAAGGACTCGGGCCTAGTGAGGACAAGGCTGGTGCCCGAGTGGCTTGGGGAACGCCCACCCACACGTGCCCCTGTTTCCGTAGGAAAATGCTCCCTGATGAACTGTGTTTCGATTTGTCCTTTCAGTTCCGCCAAGGTCATCATTTAAGTAAATCACTTCTGCCTGCCTTGTAAAGATGCGTCCGTGAAGGCGCATTTGTGTTTTTTCTAAACGTTGAAGGAATCTTTCCTGACATCTTTTTTTTCTTGGCGCCAGCCTTGAGACTTGACGTGTAAACAGAGCCACAGTTCATGAGCATCAGGGTAGCTTCTCCGCCACGGACATGCTGTCGCATCAGATAATGTGCAAAAGAAGAGTAGTAGTTTTAGGTTGTGAGAATTAGAGTCGTTGTTAAAAATCTTACCTTTCTGTGGCTTTGTTTTTCATTCCCCATAAAGACAAAATACTTGGACTAGCACGACGAGCTTGGCATGACCCTTACCAGGCATGAAAGTCTGTCTTTGTCAGTTTTCCATCATCGAGCCCTGTGGCCTTGCCACCGAGGTGGCTCTTTAGAGACAGGCCTTTGCCACATGGCCTCTGTGAATAAGTAGGATTTATCCCGTCAGCACATCCATTGTCTGAAATTCCCTGATAGGAATTATGGGCCAATTCCAGGACTGAAGGCTGGGGGGCTGGGGGTTGATGGGTGAAGGGAGGGCTAAGGCACCCCAATCCAGTTCTTCAGAGGTACCGGCCATGCAAATAAATGGCCTTGAGTAATGACTGCAGGTTTTCAGAGATTCCTGCCCAAACCGGAAATGTGCTTCTTTTTGGGGATATAGCTGTCATGGTTTTCTTTCTTTCTTTCTTTCTTTCTTTCTTTCTTTCTTTCTTTCTTTCATGTTTTATTTATTTTTTGAGAGGGGTGGGGAGAGAGAGAGAGAATCCCAAGCTAATAGCACAGAGCCTGACACGAGGCTCAAACTCACAAACTGTGAGATCATGACCTGAGCTAAAATCCAGAGTCAGAAACTTAGCTGACCGAGCCACCCAGGTACCCCTGTCGTGGTTTTCTAAAGCCAGAGTACACGGAGTCAGTGAACCTCTACCCCGCAGCTGTCCCCGGGCCACCCCTGCAGCCACACTGGGAAGGGTGTGAGTTCTTGGGCACATGGGTAGGCCAGAGCTAGGAAGACACCAACTGGTGGCTCCTGTCCCAGCTGCCTTGCCTCCCAGGCCCCTCAGAAACCTAGCTTGCAAAACTCAGTCATGTCAAAAATAAGTTTTCAGTTTCACATCAGGTGCTTACAGTCGTGTCGTAACTTGCCCTGGCTTTAGGAATGACTGCTAAGAGAAGCAGTACACAGCGAGCAGCACTCTTGCGGCTACCGAACCTGCCTGGATTTTGAGGGCGAGGCTTCGTGACACGGCACCCCCCACGAAGCGTCCTTACCAGAGGTGTCAGTTGCTGACAGATCCCTGGAGCCCTGTGGTCCAACCGTGTCTTCAGGCTCCGTATAAGAACCTCCTCAGTTGAACTGTTTGTCCTCTTGTTTGATCGTTCATTCATCTAGCAAATATCGCCCCTACTCACGTGCCAGGGAATGTTCCGGAACCTGGGGCAGGAAGGCGAGCAACACCAATGTGGCCCCTCTGGGGACAGCTTGCAGGCCAGTGTGGAAGCGGGTGCTACCTCTTGTCTTTCTGCAGGGGGTGGAAAGCTTCTTGTTTGGTATTTAAGTAATAATAGAAACACAAATGACTTCTCCCAACGCCTGCAGATAAAATCAAAGAGCGTAACAGCAATATAACAGTTCCCCAAAATTCATCTGGATCCTGGAAATTCCAGGGTTTTTGTCCACTTAGAGAAAAATGAGAAGCACCCTGTACAGGCTGATTTCAAATAGGAGTGCACTGGCCTTGGAAGAAGAATCTAGAGAGCACAAAATACCTTTTATTTATGCTATAGAATATTCCACCACCGGGATTTGGGATTCTTCACTTAGTTCAGAGAGTTGTTTAAAATGCCGGGCTCCCAGTAGGTTCAAATAACATTTATTGACTTTGTCTCTGACAGTGTCCATATTTTTAACAAAAGAATCGAAATAACCTGTTTCACACAAAAATGCTTAAGCAAATTTAGCTAAGAGCAGCAGAGCACTGAAAAATTCAATTTATGTTTCTTAGGTAAATACACAGCTATGTAAAACATTTCCTAGTAAGGTCAGTAAGGGGGTTATTTCACTATTTAAAATTTTCTGAATCAGGCTCCTGGCTCTGAGCTGTCAGCACAAGCTGACGCCAGGCTCGAACCCACAAACTGCAAGATCATGACCTGAGCTGAAGTCGAACGCTTAACTGACTGAGGCACCCGGGCGCCCCTCACTATTTTAAAAAGGTAGCTCTTGAAAACTATTCCAGCTAGTAGGTGAACCATTCTTTCCTGATGTGGTGCCCGGTATGGTGTCCCTGGGCACTGTCATCTAAAGGAGATTAGGTAGGGGCTGAGGACCCATTTCCCTCTCCTAGTTGGCATCCCTTTACATCTCTTCTCGCTTCAGCTAGAACTGGGGGCAAATCTCCTTAAGGAGGATAAGTAGCCTTAAAAAAAAAACAAAATCTATTAATGCCAGGAAGAGAAGAATCTTGACTGCCAGGGTCTAGGGAGTAGGGACGGGGATGGGCTGACCTCTCTCTAGGCTTGATTATTGATTATGACCTTCTCTCCTACCTCCAGTCTCCCTACACACATTTTCCCCAGGGACAATGACCAGCACACAAGGTCTGGAATGGAAGTGGTTAGTAGAACCAGTGAGAATTGGTATAAGCACCGTCAATTGCCCTGTCCTTGTACCTAGAAATCTGAAAAAGTTAGCTAATAGTATGTTTTTCCCTAGAGAATGAGGGGCCAGAGAGAAGCTTCAGTAACCCAAAGGGTAGGATGGATAGCCCTCCTGAGTTCTGGATTTCGGAGGCCCTCTGTTAAGGCAGGGTAAACCGAGACCTCAGACCATCTCAAATAATGATTATAATGTCAGTAAAATGCTAATGTCTCAGTGAATGAACTAACACCGAGACATCAGCTCATCTCAAAATGAGCTGCAAGGGAGGTACTCGTAGATATGTAAACAGAGAAGGCAGATGAGTTTAAAATGAGACCTGATCTTTCACACGGAGTTAAGGTATTTCTGGCCATGTAGGGGAAAATGAAGTCTGTCCTGGCAAGAACGTTAGCCCTGGACAGCGGCCTCTAACTGCCAAGCATGAATGAGGGGAAAGCCTGCTTGCTTCCTGTTTTCTGTCCCTGCCTGAGCACCTCCCTTGCTGGACCCTGCCTGGAGCCGCCCCCAGGCTTCCAGCAGCTGGGAGCCACGTGGGAGAGGAGGGCGGGAAGAGTTTACATCAAGTGTCCTGGGTGTTGGAAACCTGTCCCCAAAAGCAACACAGAACTTTCTCAGAGTTCCTTAAGTTTCCCAAGTTCACATCAGTTTATCCGTGGATTAAAGTAGAGCTGGCCCAAACCCATGGAAAGAGCAACAGGCCAGGCCAGGGCCCCCAGTGCGGATTCCGAAAGCCTGTGGCTTATTTGGGTGGAAGGGGTGGGATTTTGGAGCATTTGGATTATATGCTAAATGGAATGACAGAACAAGTTTGCTACTTCCTTGGTGTTACATAATTCAACAAAGAGTGAAGGTCTGTTGTTTCAAAACAAAAACAAAAAACAACAAAAAAACCCCAAAACCCCGTCCTATCTTCGTCTAATAATACCTCTTTCCTCCAGAAGACAACCACATTCTCAGATTCCAGAACCACATTTTCAATTCCTCAGATTGAACCAAACATTCAGTCGGTTTTGATATTTTCCACATCTTTTAAAGACAAAGCATGTTGGCTGCTTGCATTTTAATTTTCCTGAAGACCTAAAAATGGTTGGCAGATCAGAATGAATAAACAGTCTTCAGTACAAAGTCCCCAAAGCCTCAGACTTTTTTTGACTCAAGCTGTTACCGTGTAGAACAACCAATTCAATATTATAAAAATGCAAAGTATTTCAGATATGCAGAAAAGCATGAAGAATGTAACCAACACCTTTGAGTTCACTGTTCAATATAAGCAATAAAACATGTATGGGTCTATACAGTTGAAGTCCCCACTAGCCTTCCCCACCCCACCTCTGGATAACTGCTATCCTGAATTTGGTATCATTCCCACGTTGTCGTAATTATTTTACTATGTCTTTACTATTTTACTATTTACTAAATTAATTTACTAAAATTATTTTGCAATCTTGTTATACATGCTTCTTAAACTTCATATAAATTATATGTAATATGTATTTTAATAATATGTAATATATAATAATATATATAATGCATTCAACTGCAATTTGTTTTTTCCTCTCTATAATCATGAGATTCATCTATGTGGCTATATGCACATCAAAAATTTGTGTATCGTACATGTACCTATCCATTACTAAATATTGCCAAATTGTTCTAAAAGTGGTACCAATTTCAACATCCACTATCAATATATAAAAGAGTACTTGTTGCTTAACACCTGTGACAAAGCTTGGTATTATCATTATCAGACTATAATTTTTGCAATTTAAGACCAAAGGAACAACGCCCTTGAAGTTTTAGTTTGCATTTCTGATTACTAGTGAACTTAGGTGTGTTTATCAGCCCCTTAGTTTTCAACTTCTTTGAATAATATCTTTTGATTATTTTCTATTGGTAGTTTGTTCTTTATGCGTCCTTAGTTCTAACCCCCTCTCAGTATTGTGCAAATATTTTCCCTTATTGTACTTTATACTTTCCCTCCTTGTACTTTATTTAAGGTGAATTTTGGTGCATAGATTTTTTGAATTTTAATACAGTTAAATCATATCAGTCTTTTACTTTTGATTTGCCTGGATCTTGTCTAAGAAATACTTCCCTATTGCAAACTGATAAAGGTAAACCTCTGCTATTTTCATCTAAAAGTTCCAAGTTTTCGTTTCACATTTAGTTCCTCCGTCTGTCTAGGATTGATATTTGTGTTTGGTATGGGATAGGGACCCATTTTCTCCCATTTGGAAAGCCCGTGACCCCAGTTCCATTTACCGACTAGTTCAGCTCTTTCCCCTAGACCCTTCAGGGCCACTTCTGTCATCTATCAAGTAGTGTACTCTCTGCCATGTTCTACTGACCTCTTTCTTTATCCCTGGATGAAAACCCCACTGTCCTAATTACTACAGTTTTATAAAAGGTACTGATATACAGTAAAGCAAGTGCCTCCACCTCATTCTATTTTAAGAATCATTTTGGCCATTTGGGGGCACAACTTGCATCTTTATTCTTTCCTTGAGTTTACCCTGGTCTGGTACAAGTAACCAAATGGTCGCTCAGTAAGCAGAAGGGAGAAATCAAGCCAAAGCTAGCCCTGGATAATACATAAGCTCAATATTGAAGTCCTAAGTAAATTAATTCCTAAGAAGTTACTGTGTAGTAATGAATATAGAAAGCCCATATAAGATAGAGCATGTTTTTACCAAAAAACAAAATAAAACAAAAAGCAAACAAAAAAATTTAAAAACCTTCCTGAGCAAGGCTCATTTAAAAACCGAAACTAGAGACCATCCCTGGTCAATACCAATGTTCTTGCCTTTATTTTCTAAAAATGCTACTTTTTAAGAAATTTTTAAACCTGCCTACCCAAAAGGGGAGAGTCAGGGATTTTTTTTTTTAATTTTTTAAATGTTTACCGATATTTAAGAGAGAGAGAGAGAGTATGAGCAGGGTGGGGGGGAGGTAGGGGCAGAGAGAGACAGAGACAGAATCCGAAACAGGCTCCAGGCTCTGAGCTGTCAGCACAGAGCCTGACACATGGCTCGAACTCTAGAGCCATGAGATCATGACCTGAGCCGAAGTAGGACGCTTGATAGACTGAGCCACCTAGGTGCCTGCCCCTTAATGTTTATTTATTTTGAGAGAGAAAGATGCGGGGCTCGAGCTCATGAACCGGGAGATCATGACCTGAGCTGGGATCAAGAGTTGGATGCTCCACCGACTGAGCCACCCAGGCGCCCCTATGCTTATAGTTTGCATATAGCTCATCCTAGGGAGTTGTGTAAAATAGTGTTAAAACTTTGCATTTGTTTCCTGGATCCCTCAGAGCATCCAAATTGAAGGCCAGTCTGTCCCTGAGAAACCCTGAGAATGCACCAGTTCTGTCAAGCATGGGCCTGTGGATGAAGTATGCTTTATTTCATTCAAGGGAGACTTCATTTTCCTGCGAAATGCTCTCAGTGACATTTTTATAACCTCATGATTACTACTTGGTGTTCTGCAGTGTCTTCAGATTCAGACCCTCTTATATGGAGCACAGGACAAGAGGACTCTGGCCACCCAGCAGACAGTGGACGTCCTGTCCAAGTGAGTTGGCTTCCCCTTGCACTGTTTCCTTTGCCATTCAGATCTCAGAGGAAGCTGGTTCTGTAAGGTTCTGTGGAACTTTCCATGGAAAGTTTTACTAACTGACTTCCCATAACTCATAAACTATGCAACACCAGTGATTCCTTTGAAAGCCCAGCTGTCAAATATCCCCCTTGCCCAGATACTAAGAAAAGATTGGCTCTTGAATAATGGCAGAAACACACTGGGACTCTCCCTCCTGCAGACCAGGGCCTGCGGGTCACCTCCCCTGCTGGCAGGCGAGGGCACAGTGCCCTGGCGTGGCCTGCTGGAGGCCTGCCTTTGGCTTCCCTTTGCTTTCAGCGTGCCTGTCAGGACGGCGGCCTGAGAGCCCTCTGACTTCACCTTGAAGGCTGGCCCCAGGTCTTTCCACTCCCTGCTGTGGAGAAGCCTCCCCTCACAGAGCCAGTGTGGCCCAGAGCCTGTGGGCTGACCGCCAAGGAAGGATCATGGAAGCACCGAAGGCGAGGAGACAGCCGGCAGGGGGCGCTCTCTCAGAGCCGCCGGCCCGAGCCGGAGGCAACGTTGAACCCTGAGCCCGCCAGGGCCTCCAGCCCAACCTTTGTGCTTGTGCTCTGCTCGCTGAGCCAGCTAAGGGTTGACCCTCTCAGCTCAGGGAGAAAATGGTCGCAAGGAATTAGAACACGGGAGAAAAAAACCTTGGGATTTAGGTTGCTGTGCCAGGATTCTCTTCTCCTCGGCCTTCCCTCCCCAGACTCCTTCGCCAGCTGTTAGCTCAGCAGCCCCTGGGCTCCTCTTCAGAGCAACAGTGGTCCCGGGGCAGCACGCTCACCCCACTTTCTGCTTGTTTGCAGGGCCCCCGAGGTGGCCGCGAAGATCCGGCAGGCCCCGAAAGCCAAACCGGCCTTCTGCACCGGCGTGCCGGGGAAGGTGCAGCCCAGCGCAGCGGACTGAGAGCCCCACCCCTCCCCCAAAGAAAGCTTGGGTCGGGCCCGGGTGCTGACATTTGGGGTGCTGTATAAACCTCTCCGACTAGAAGATGGGATTCGACAGATTTTTCCGGGCTGTTTGCTCCAGCATGCAACAGAGATGTCGCGTTTTGACAGCGGATGCCCTCCAGGGTGATCTGGTGCTTCTGTAAAGCAGATTTCTTTTTCACCAAGTGGTTTCCCTTGCAACAAAACTTTCTACCCAGCAGCACGACTGTCGCTGAAAGGCTTCTCTTCAAAAGTTTCAAACTTCCTGTGTATGGAAGTGGACCCAACATCTGGCCGTACCTATGTATGCCCCTCGCATAGATCTGGAGTCTGAGAGCAAATGCTGGCCAAAGCCCTTTCTTTCTTGTAGGAAGATAATAGGGAATAATGCAGAATAAAATGCTAAGAAGAATCTTGGAGGTGCTGGGGTTGGTATGTTTTTCAAATGCAGGCTGCCTCAGAGTTCCTGGAGCCTAGAGAGGGATGCGAGGAAGCTTCTCTTTACTCCCACAGCCACTGAACGTGGCTGAGCACCCTGCGTGCACCAGGCCAGTGCTACGAACTGGGGACCTGACAGTAAACAGGACACACTGTCCCCATCCTCTCAGACCTTGCCAGCCAACATGGATGCTAATTACTAAACATAAAGTGGCAGAACGAGTTGCTAACAGAGGGAAAGAGCCCAGTACAGCAGGGCAGGGAGTAATGGGAGTAAACGGGCTGGAGGTCAGGGGAGGCGGGTGTAAGGGAATGAAGACAGAGGAGTAGGGGTGAGGCCAGCGGGGAAGGGCTGCAGAAGAGGGCGGCTGACTCCTGGGGCCTCTACTCCAGGCAGGAGAAACATGGCTGCCCTCTGGAGGTTCTTTTTGGAGTCGGCACAGCCCTTGGCCCCCTGCTCTCTCAGCTATTTCCCCGGGTTCAGCATGTGAGGTAGGGAGGGTGGAGTGGACGAGCACTCACATCCACAGTGGTCTTCAGTCTCCCGCGGGGGAGGCCATTGCCCCTCGAGAAGGGAAGAGCAGAGTGGGAAGTTTTGAGCACCTTTCTCCATGGTGTCCACAGGAGACTGGGTGCTGGAAGGAGGGAGAGTGCACAGTGGGCGGGATGGGCTGTGGGCAGCATTGTTCCTTCTCCTTCCCACCCTCATCCCACGGACTGAGGCCCAGCAAGGCTGTAGGCTGGTGCTAAGATGCCAGCAGGATGCAGCACGGGCCCCTTCTACTCCAGTGCCCAGTAGGAAACTCAAGGCTGCTCTGGTTCCATTTGTGCAGGGTGGAGAGAGAGAGGCAAGGTCCCTTGTCCCCCTTGGAAGCCATGGCAGCTGACCACACAGGCCACCCCCACTCGTACCCACTCATCCCAGGTGGGATGAAGGCCATGTGCAAGCTGGAGGCATGAGACACAGTCACTACTCACCGGGTATCCCATCTAGTCGGAAGACACAGGTTCCGACATGGATAGAAAAAGTATTTTAAATATTTACCACGTTGGAGTCTGCCAGGGACTGAATGTGTGTGTACCTCCAAAATTCACGAAGCCCTAATCCCCAGTGTGAATGTATTAGGAGGTGGGGCCTCTGGGAGACGAGAGCCCCGTGAATGGGATTAGTGCCCTGATTAGAAGAGACACGAGACAGAAGATCGCTCTCTCCACCATGTTAGGTCACGGCAAGAAGACCGTCTGCAAACCAGGCAGAGAGCCGCAACCGGGCGTCGAATCTACCAGCATCTGGATCCTTCACTTCCAGCCTCCAGAACTGGGAGAGAGAAATGTCCGTGGTTAAAGCCTCCCAGGCTCCAGTACGCTGTCATAGCAGCCTGAGCAGACAGCCCATGCTAGGCTTTGGGGGAAAAAAGTGAATTCTGAGGTTACTTCTTCCTGTCTTTCTTGGAGGATAATATCTTGCAATCAGAGAAACTAAAATATATTTTAAAAAATTTAGACCCCACCCCAAGGAAAGAATGAATATAGGAATGTCCCACCCAAATGTCTCCCATCTATTAAATGTGTGAACTTCAACACGAGAGGAAGACTATAGATATTCATGGGGAGGGGGTGGTAAAAAGTTACCTAATAACTATTCCTTTGTCTCATTCTACCGCAAGTTTTTCAAGCACCTAAGAAACAGCCAGGATTAACTAACCACTCCGATTTGCACTCAAAGTAACCATTTTGGTGTGCCGAGGACGGTCCTGGTTTTAGCACTGAAACCGTGTCCCGGGGGACCCCTCCATCCCAGGCAAAACAGGATGGCTGGTCACCCTACTGACACTAGCCTTCCAGGCTGTGATGACCACGTTCTTACCACAAACTGCCCAGTCTATATTTGAATATGAGCCAGCTGGTTTTTGCTCTGTCTGCTACGCTTTGTAGTTTTGTGTTAACAGTATCAAGTTCTGATTTGGGTAAAGAGCCAGAACTTTCCATACATATTCTCCCCAGTGATTCCGTGCCACCATTAAAAAAAAAAATCATGCATGTAAAACACATAGATGCTTTAATTAGAGCTTAAATAGAAACCACAAAAACACCTACTGGAAAACATTCATTCTCTTTAGGAACAACGTGGAGGTTTTTTTTTTTTTTTTCTTAGATTTTTATTTTTATACATTCTTGTGACATTTCCCTTCGTAGGGAACAGGAGCTTAGAAAGATGAGCTTTGTAAGTGATTCCATTCTAAATATACATTTGAAACAAATGATATCAAAACAACCAGTGGGAAGGTGAAAAACATTCCATTAATACTGTTTTGTCTATACAACAGCAAAAATTGGTTCTGTCCCAACCCACAAAGTTGATTTCTATGGTCTCCAGAGCGACTGGTTTTAAAGGACACAGAACTTTCAGGCGACCTTCACAGTGTGAAGGGCACCCCTGCTCCTGGGTGATCCAGAGACTGAGTAACCAAAGACAGCCCAGGAGTCCATATTGGTAAGTACTCTTGGCAGGATGCTTCTTGAAGACATGTGTTCTAACATGGAAATATAAATTAAGACCTAAGATATTTTCCAAAGAGAGGCGGGTCATGATATTAATAATCTGTCCCTGTTAGCACTCATTTACAAGATCACAAGGCAAGAGAGGGACATTAAAGTAAGCCCACTCAGACTCACATAACAGACTCCGCATCCTCAGTCTGTGTCGCCATCAAAACAGTAGGCTGTCACCTTGACCAATAAATCACTTCTACAAATACCATTACCAATTACAGCTAACATAAAATCGCCCATCTTTGACTATATGAGAAACAAGAAGGCTTTTCTTGCCAAGCCATCACCTCTGTACCAGTCTGTGACAATTACTAGTTCATTTGGAAGATAACAAAGGTTTAAACTTGCAGTTCAACTTTTTCTATACCCCGATTCACAGTGTTTGTAAAATGGATCATCCCGAAAGCTTGGCTCCATTTCTCCTCCACTTATTAAGAAAATGCACTCTCCCTAAACTACCTGCTGTAGCCATTTCTAGGAGCTGAGGGCCACTGTGTGACATCCCCCCCTCCCCCCCACCGAGGGAAGACCCTCATGCCATAACCACCACCCCCAACATCATAACCCACTAGAGGATGGCATTACCTCCAATCACTATTCCTCAGTGTCCTACTGGCAGCTCTAGGATTCTTTGTTACCAGAAGTACAGTTTAAACAATGTTATGTGCAAGCAACTAGTTTGGATTAAAATAATACTGTGCTGCTGGAGAGGTCATTTCTGTGTGCCGCCACCTTTAAAGACGAAGCCTTAAAAGCAATACCCTTACGTAAAATAAAACAAACCCAGTAAAGCACACTCACTCTTTCTAGTACCTTCAACTTCACGGTGTGTACCTGCACGTCAGCATCCCATGGCCCACGAGGGTAGGGCCTTTGCCTTCCTCCAGGGCCCCTCCTGGGTGCTGGGCAGCAGGAGAGGCACCCAGTCCTTCCCACAAAACATCTTATCCTATGTAACATTAGTATTCTCTTCCCTGGGCAAAACACCCCAGCTGTAATGATTTCTGTTGAAAATGCAAAAACGGGGGCGCCTGGGTGGCTTGGTCGGTTAAGCGTCCGACTTCGGCTCAGGTCATGATCTCACGGTCCGTGAGTTCGAGCCCCATGTCGGGCTCTGTGCTGACCGCTTGGAGCCTGGAGCCTGTTTCAGATTCTGTGTCTCCCTCTCTCTCTGCCCCTCCCCTGTTCATGCCCTGTCTCTCTCTGTCTCAAAAATAAATAAACGTTAAAAAAAAAAATGCAAAAACGTCCTCGAGGTTGGTTGTCATTTTGCATCACCCAGACTTCGGTCCCTTTAGCGGTGCGTTGCAAGGCCTTCTCTGGGAGGCACAGTCCACCCTGTGCTTCCAATGTCACGGCACAGGATCATCTGGCAAGCCAGGCTCTAGCTTGAGCATCATCAGCATTCTCTTTACTGTCTTCGGGGTCTGCCTCCCGCCAGTAAAATTAAATGTGTAGACAGGGCTAAGGGTTAAGGTGTGGAGAAGCTTAACACTCTGGCGGGAGCTGGCTACTCCAGAACTTAGGTTGTAACAAACAAGAATACTTAGACTGTATGCTACTTAACAACCCAGTGCTGTGAGAAAGGAAATACGATAACCCATTCCCAACAGTCGCTTTCCCTACACACAAGCCCAGGGTGGGCTTCTAAGAACTTACACGAACATAGCAAGCGTGTGGACTTGGAATATCAAATGGGCTGAAGCTGGCCTCTCCATAAACAAAAATACTATATATTTTTTGGAGTTCTGCACATAGAAAGCAATTCATTCAAGTCTCAAAGTGAACTTAACTTTTTCCTAAATTTAGAACCATTTAGGTTTTTTTTTTCACTTTTATCTTTTATGGAAGCAATCTGCTTCTTTCCTAGGATTTCTTTTTGAGAAGACTTGGAAAAGTGACAAATGTACGCATTTTTCCTTTTAAATGTTAGTTGATTATTTCATATTAGCACATGCAAATAAAATTTACTCTTATATTACTTTAATCTTGTTATCATATAGGCATCTTACTATATTGTTACCGTTTAGGCATTTTCCCTATAGAGAGTTGATTATAACTTCAAACAGATGTGAGGCATTTCCGTGACCAGGAGCAAAATTGGTCGAAACTGTCTCAAGCAGTGGAGAGAAAACTCCAGAAAAAGGAACTTTTAAGACTAAAAAGATAAAAAATATTTGTGTCAAAGTTCCAACTCAAAAGTAAAATCCAAATGCCTTCGAAGGCATGAATTAATTTGACACCTTTACAGATGATAAAGTAAAGTGACATCGCCCGGAGCGCTCTTTGGAGAAGGTAAGAAAAGTGGGGAGGTCTTCATAAAGACTGAGCCTCCCTCCTTCAAAGAAGTAAAGGCCTCTGTATGTTATTGTGTTACCAGATAAGACACCACTGAAAACAAAATACTTGCTTATCAAAACCAGTGGCCCTCATTGTCCTCCTCCTGATTGTCTAGATAGAGGAGGGCAACTTTCTTTTCATCCGAAATCACCGACCTTTGGTCTACCATCCTCTGTAGCTGCACCGTCCTGTCAAACTCAGCCTGCGCCTTGCCCTTTTCCCCGGGGACCTGGTGTCCGTCCCCGGAAGAGCCCTGAAAGCTCACGCTGGCCACCCAGGCATTCCCACTGCCCCCGTCTCTCCAGGCACCACGGTCAGGGGCACCACGAGCCGCCGCTTCCGTCCCTGCGGGGAAGAAGACCGTGGTGTCTTGCGTCCAGCGGGGGCTCGCCTCCACGTGACTTACGTCCATCTGAAAGGTAAACGGAGAGTCTTTGGGGCCCCGTGCCACGTGCCTGAGCACCCCGCTGCCGTCTGCCAACTCGCCTAGCTCAGGGGAGCCCGCTGAACCGGCAGGTGCAAGCGATTTGGAAACGGGCTCGTGGAAGACAACCCGTTCAGAGGCTGTGGTCTCTGCGGGACCCAGACAAATGTGCCTAAAGGCTCTGCTCATGCCCGGTGTCTCCTCTGCCCCTCGTGCATCTCCCACACTGGCCTCCTGAGGCCACTGGGAACTGGCACTTTGGAAGGTGCTCTTTCCGGTCATCAGGATCCTCCCACCCACAGCGGAACTACGCGCAGCCTGGCTCACGTCTGCCGAGCCCTCTCCATGGGCACTGCTTTCTGAGTGGCTGAATTCCCAGGGCAGGGGAACTATGTGCTCAGTGGTCTGATGCTGCTGAGCCCGGACTGTGACCTGCCTGACGGATGTGCCGTCCCCTGACCACTCTTCAGTGCTCACGGAAGCTTCCCTGATACTCAACACCCTTCTGTCTGAAAGGGGGGCTCTGAGCTGGATCTGCTCCCCGCACCCCTCTCTGGGACCCACCTGAAGGTCCTTTACAGAAGTCTGGGTACTGACTCTTCTGTTTGAAAATAATCACCAACCTTCCCCGACCCAGAAATGGGGCCCTGAAAAGTAATGAGTCTCTTTTAGCATGAAATTGTTCGGAGCCAAACACACTGTGCCTCCCCGCTGTGTCCATATCTGTGGACAGCTCTATCGGGCCAGGCTCTTCTGTGCCCCCTGCCTCCCCAAAGGCAGGGACAGACCTTTGGAAGACTTCCTGGGACACTTGACTTTGATCAGGACTCAGGGTGAAGTGCCTCACAGACCACCAGGTGGCTCCTGGCGAGCTCAGGGCCGGACTTAGGTCCCCTTCCCCACTTACCTCCACCACTTGTGCAGTGGGTCCTTCTCGTGAGACTTGCTCAGTCCTCCAAATCCCAGTGGGGTCGACTTTAACACGCCTGACAGACCGGCTTACGTCCTCTACCACGTGTGACTGGGCAAAGCCCCTCGGGCTGGTGACCTCTACCGTGGCTGACACCGGACCCGGGGAAGCGACCTGCTCTGTGCCCTGAGAGGCCCGGCTGGCATCGCCCTCCTCACCGCCGGGGCGGTACAGTTCCTGGGTGGCCCAGCGCTTGAAGCGAAAGCCGGCAGCCGGGGGCTCCTCTGCGGTCTCCCCGTCTGGGCTTCCAGGCGCCGGGCTGTGCCGCCTGGCCAAACTGTCTCGTACCACTGACTCCACGGTTTTCTCGATTTCACTGGCTTCGTCTTTGCTCAGCTCCTCCAGGTCTAACTGATCGGCATCCACGGTTCTCGAGAGGTTGACTTCGGCAACCAAGGTCACGGACCTACCCCCGGAGGTGTGGACTTTCTTTACGTCGACCGAAACGTTCTCGGGCCCGCCCTGACCCTCTCTGGTGAGAGCGGACAGCTCTTCCTTCATGCGCTCCGGAAGGCTCTCTTCCAGCTGCCCGATAACCTCCACCAGCTGGTGTCTGGGCTCCTTGAAGGATCCCTTAATGGATGTGTGGAACTCAGGTGGTATCTTAATCTCCTTCTCGATGACTGTGGGCTCAGCATGAAACTCACCACTTCTAGCTTGTTCCTTCCAGTGAGTATAACCCACCTCCTCCTCCACAGAAGGTTCCGAGATGTCCAACGGCTTCACCACCTTCTCTCCCAGCCCATCATCCGTCTTTATTCTTCTCCGAGTCCCTGGCACGATTTCATCTTGCCAAGAGTACCTGATGGTGGACTCTTCTTCAATGTGGATCTGCCCATACACCGAGCCCTCGTCTCTGTCCTGCCCCGCAGGGTGCTCATCTGGGGTCGACACAAAATAACTCTGCTCTCCCTCTGAGTCACCCGCCTCCATTACTTCTTCAACATGAGTTACATTCTCTTGGGGCCGCTGGGTCTTTTTATGCTGATTGCCTGAGAACATGATGTCTGTTTCTCCATAACCTTCTTCCTCCTCAGCCAGCCCCTTGGAGCCCGGAGACACATCATCAACCTCCTCCACTTCGAAGGGGGTAGAAAACTCATCCGCCTTCTCACCAGCAACATAGCTCACGGGCTCCTCAATGATCTCCACGTTGACCACCCTTGCCCTCCCCTCTCTTCCTTTCAGACCAAGGTTGATTATGTCTCCTATCATCCGCTCAGCCGATTTTCCTTTCAGGTCCACCTCCTTAACATCCTTGCTCAGAAGATAGTCCAGGCCAGCCTCATCTGAAATATCCACCTCTTCGGTCAGTTTCGACTCCACGACTATCTCAGTCTTTGTTTTCCTGTCGCCGGGAAGCTCCTTCCTGTCCATGTAAGTGACCTTCGTGTCCGGAAAAGAATTAGCAGATGTCTCTGTATCAGGAGACTGGGTAAACTGCTTCAGGATACTGGAGACGATGTTTTCGGCTATGGTTTCGGTCGTGGAGTCGCCCTTCGGGGAGCTGGTGGTGTCGCCGTGGTCCAGCCTGAACCTGGCCTCCCTCTTTTCCATGCCTCTGCCTGCACCGTCACGAGCATCCCCCTGGAGCGGAGTCTGCAAACCTTTCGGGGCCACCCCTGGTGTGCTATCCTGGGAGACTTCTAGACTGATCGGTACCTCTCTTTCTCGAACACTCTTCTCCTTCGCCGACTCCTTCCCTCTCTCCTTTTCCCTCATTTGCTGGCTTTCTCTTTTTCTTGCTTCTTTATCTAACTTTGTCAGCTCTTCCCACCTTAGATTCCTCTCCTCTGAAGCCTTCTCTTTGGAATCAAACACCTTCTCTTCCCACTTTGTTTGGATGGCACCTGGCCTGTTTCTCTCCTGCTCTCTCGTGACGTTAGCCCCTGTCTTCTTTTCCACAAGGACGGTTCTCTCACTTGACCACGTGCTTTTGGAAGCACCTGCCGACACATTGTCCCGATAGGGCTTTTGGGCAAGGGCGGGCTCTTTGGCTACATTAGCAGAGGCGGCCTTTGTACCCGCGGTTCTCGGTCTTTCGGGGAATGTTTTCGCTGGAGCCTCAGTATCCCTTAAAAGACCGGGCACTGGAGAGAAAGTTCTGACGCTGGCTTGGCTGTTGGCAGGTTTTTCCTGAGAGTCGGCAGTTTTGCCGTCAGTTTTCTCCCACCGGGTAGTGGTTAGGGAAGAATATCCCGAGCCTAGGAAGCCACTGCCCGCAGCACCTGGGACGGCGGGCCGAGCTCCGGGCTTTGCCGACAGGTGAGAGCGCTGCGCCAGGCTGTGGCTGAAGCTGGCCGGAGGTGCTTTCCGCCTGGGAAACAGATTTCGTTCATTTTCCCTCTGCAGCACCGTGCTGGCATACTGATAGGATGTTTTTCTGAACTCTGCAGAAAACGACAGTCATCATTACCCTCTCTCATCTTAAAAGCATCACTACAGGTCAAATCCCATCCCATCATCATAAATACAAACTATTATGGCAGGAAGGGCATTTACAAATGAACTATTTTCCACCCCCAAATCATTGATTTTGGTAGTTTAAAAAAAAAAACCCGTTACAATAAAATGTAGCGCTATGCATGCCACAGCACAACACTTTGCTCTCGTTGCTGATCTTCAAATATCATCCACCTTCACAAACATCAGCAAACGTGAGCTCGCGCAGCTCGGCGTGTGCATTCGAGAGGCTGGGTGCTAGTCTCTGTGGATTAAATTTCACAGTACCATGATAGTTTGGAAACATGCATTGCTGCTTTGTTGACAGCCTGAGTTTATTTTACTTATTTCCGTGCAGAAGAGAGCTTCATAATTACAAAGTACGAGATCACGCCACGCTAACTGGCATTCTCTCTCCCCCATTTCATATGCCCTGATTTGTCACTGGTTTCCATGTTGGGCCAAGAAGTATTGACGAGGTTAACTTTTTCTAAAGCTCCCTGGCTTCTTCTATTTTTATACTTCTATTTTTTTTCTTTACAAACTGTCCATTTGAAAGGGAGCCAGAGCAGGAAGCTGACCAGTCACCAACACTACGGTCTGTTTTAATGTCCTGATCCTGGGCTTCTTGCTTTGCTCCAGATGGTCCACAGAGGGTGCTTACCCTCGGGGATGTCCAAACTCCGGGTGGGTACCTGCTCTCAGGCATAGCAGCTGGTGGGTTAGAATGTGGTCAAGAGCACCGTCCACCCTGAGAGCGCCCCCTTGTGCCCACCACACCCCATCCGGCTGAGCCTAGCAAAGCCCACTCTCCACCCTTGATCTCCCTGTCACATCAGCCAAAGCCAGGGGCCTCTTTAGGACAGAGCTCAGGGTACAAGAGAAAGACCAGGCCAGGACATTTTCTCCAAGATTCCTCCTTTCAGGTCAATATACTGATCTTAAACAGAGAAGCCCCAGAAGATGAATCCCTGGGAAACTGCAAGAACCATCTGGTCTTTAATTAAGGTTCACCAAGAAATATGGAAGATGACAGACTGGTTTTAGGCTGTCAACCGAGTGTGGGCAAGTGGCCAGAATTATTCTATACAATATTACAAAAGAAACATAAGTGTATTCATAAGTATTGATAAATTCACTATCTAAGAACACATCCGTACATTTATTCAGTGAACAGTTAACTGCATGTATATCACACAGGACACACAACTATCTGGAAACTCAAAGCCTATTAAAAGAGTTCACAATTGGTCCTCTTTATTCTAATGCTACTTTCTTTTAGCCTAATCCATAACTGCTAAAATAGATTTAGTTTACAAATACTGTCTCTGTACCCTTTAACAAGCCAGATGAAACAATCAGTGAATGAAACAAGTTAACAGAGGCCCCAGTAACCCTCCTGCTGAGTTCTCCCTAGGCTCCAAGAACTCAGCTAGTCAAAGATTAGCAAGCCCTGGACCTCAACTGGTGGTTCTCCTCAAAGTGTGGCCCCAGCCCTTTTCTCCTCTCTCCCTTCTAAGTGATGTGATGGACTTTCAGACTTAAATAGCCTCACGTAAAAAATCTAAGTGACTGAAGTAAACCTTGAAATCTGGTGAATAACATCTTTCCTTTTTTTCAACCTTACTCTCAAAATCAGTAAGTAAACTTACTGGATATTGTCTAAGACCCAATTCCTACCAGTCACAGACACCTGAAACCAAAATTATTGTTCTGAATCAGTGACTTTTCAAATCTGTGAATTGCCTGCTGTTTTTGAAAAATAAAGATGGAAACTATTGTTTGTTTGTTTTTTTTTTAATATGCCATCTATCCAGACTGGCAGTTAACTAAATATTCTCCTGACAGATGTACCAAATATATGCATTCCCAATTTGCCATGATGTTGAATATGGTAATACTCATGCAGACCGAAACTCTGCTGAATAAGGTATATACTAAACATACTGTAAGTAATTTAATCTGCCTTGCTTAGCCAGAAAGCCCTTTAAGATTCTATACGGCTTTTAAGCTTTTTTTTTCCTTTTTAAAGTTATCCTGCAGGTTTCTTAGGGTCTTTCTAGTGAACACTAACCTGTTCATTGGTTCCGTAGCTACAGGAAATATGACCTTTATTCTGTAGCTTTTGGCCTCAATCAAGACAGACCTTAGGGCACCCAGTGACACCTGCTACCCATGTCAATCTGAGCTGCCCGGGCCAATGCAGGTCAGTAATACAAACGGCATAACCGTTCCCACCTCTGCCCCCATGGGCCAGCGAGTTCCAGAGAGCAGACTACTTGCCATACAAAGTAATACCTCCTGATACTTGTGTTAAAACTGTAAGATCTACCCTATGACCCAGCAATAGCACTGCTAGGAATTTATCCAAGGGATACAGGAGTGCTGATGCATAGGGGCACTTGTACCCCAATGTTTATAGCAGCACTCTCAATAATAGCCAAATTATGGAAAGAGCCTAAATGTCCATCAACTGATGAATGGATAAAGAAATTGTGGTTTATATACACAATGGAGTACTACGTGGCAATGAGAAAGAATGAAATATGGCCTTTTGTAGCAACGTGGATGGAACTAGAAAGTGTTATGCTAAGTGAAATAAGACAGGCAGAGAAAGACAGATACCATATGTTTTCACTCATATGTGGATCCTAAGAAACTTAACAGAAGACCGGGGGGAGGGGAAGGGGGGAAAAAAAGTTACAGAGACGGAAGGAAGCAAACCATAAGAGACTCTTAAATACTGAGAACAAACTGAGGGTTGATGGGGGGAGGGGGAGGGGTGGTGATGCGTTTTGAGGAGGGCACCTGTTGGGATGAGCACTGGGTGTTGTATGGAAACCAATTTGACGATAAATTTCATATTGAAAAAAAAATCAAAAAATAAAAGGGAAAAAAATAAATAAAAAATAAAAAAAGATATATATCCAGAAGTGGTGGGGGGAAAAAAAACAACCTGTAAGTCTTTGGTCCGTAAAGGGTGTTCCTTCTGAAGGGTATGACAAACAAGTCCACGTCCACTGTCTCCTCACCCTTCACCCTTCCTGCCTCTCCATCGGCACCCCCCTCCTCCCCACTCACCACACTGGGTAGGAAACGCCCCCAAAGTATTGGCTAGATGAATAAATGAACTTACTAAACACTGTCCCATGCATTCACACTTACATTGCTATTTAAACCACAGCCTATCAAATAAAATCTGGCTGGTACTTGAGAGGCATGAATGACACTTATCTGAAAAAAAAAAAATCATACCTAATCCCAAATTCTTCCTGACAAATGATGCCTTACTATTTAACCATGGAATCAACCTGTTCATATAGAAAACACCCTACAATTAAATATTTAGCTTTTCTTATATTTACCTTGTGGCACGTTTTCGATGCGCTCAGTCAAGATCAGTATCTCTGGATTACTTTCTCCTTCTAGTAGGGCTCTGTAAAAATTAAAAAAAAAATTCATCAGGAAATAAAAGAGTGAGAAGTGCTGCTGTAAGCCATAGTATGTAGTATCTGGTCCATGACCACAGTGTCCCAGTGTCACAGGACTTGTGTCTGAAGATACTGCACCACAGGGATCGAAGCCCACCTCAGTGGGCCTGGCTGGATAGAGCAATGAACATAATGTGGGGTGAGGGCTACAGACATTCTAGAAAGCCCTTCCAAGCCCAGGACAAGGAAAAGGAGGAGAAGAGAGATGTGGGCCTAGGAATGGGGATCAGGGGTCTGGCTTGTCTGGGAAGCGGGGACAGGCCCATGCACGGCAGATCTCCCCAGAGCTAAAGGGCCCCAGAATAATCATAACTCCCACAGGGGTCTTTCTGGAGTCACACGTTGGGGGTCGACTAAGAGCAGAGCAAGGACTGACACTGGTTTGTAAATAAGGCAGCCAGAATGTATTTATGGTTTTTACACTGGGCGAAAAGGGAAAACAAGAGATGGAAAGCGGGCAGGTAGAAGAGGAAAAGGACAGGCTGCAGACCACCTCTCCACCGTGTCATCCAGAGAAGCATCCTGGTCTCTCCTTTAATGAAACAGCAAAAGGCACTTGATCGGGTGATTCCTTTGGCCACATCCAGAAGTCTAAAACTGCAGTGTCTTCAGTAAGCTGTCATTCACGCACACAACTCAGAGCCCTGGGGGAGAATGGGGTATCCGGCTCTGGGCCCGAAACACCCGGCGTGCTGGGACAGGTCAGCACCGGGACGTCCGTCACTCAGAGAGACCCCGAGGACGCTGGCCGCTGCGGCCACAACAGTTGTCTTGGTTGCTAGAGCAATGTGTGAAGTCACTAACGCCAGTTCCAAGAAACACACTGTATATGGCAAAGGGCAACCAGAAGCTGGGCCCACTTGGAAATACTGATATTACCACTGGGAGCTGGGCACAAAAATGGAGGAGA